>NC_092173.1:42720885-42780885 GCF_045791955.1 Oncorhynchus clarkii lewisi | reverse complement strand
GCTCAGATTACCAGACTGTCATATTGAACGTGAGGATCCTCTATACCAGCTCAGATTACCAGACTGTCATATTGAACGTGAGGATCCTCTATACCAGCTCAGATTACCATACCACTGTCATATTGAACGTGAGGATCCTCTATACCAGCTCAGATTACCAGACTGTCATATTGAACGTGAGGATCCTCTCCACCAGCTCAGATTACCATACCAGACTGTCATATCGAACATGAGGATCCTCTCCACCAGCTCAGATTACCAGACTGTCATATTGAACATGAGGATCCTCTCCACCAGCTCAGATTACCATACCACTGTCATATCGAACATGAGGATCCTCTATACCAGCTCAGATTACCGGACTGTCATGTTGAACGTGAGGATGCTCTATACCAGGTCAGATTACCAGACTGTCATATTGAACGTGAGGATGCTCTCCACCAGCTCAGATTACCAGACTGTCATATTGAACGTGAGGATCCTCTATACCAGCTCAGATTACCAGACTGTCATATTGAACGTGAGGATCCTCTATACCAGCTCAGATTACCATACCACTGTCATATTGAACGTGAGGATCCTCTATACCAGCTCAGATTACCAGACTGTCATATTGAACGTGAGGATCCTCTCCACCAGCTCAGATTACCATACCAGACTGTCATATCGAACATGAGGATCCTCTCCACCAGCTCAGATTACCAGACTGTCATATTGAACATGAGGATCCTCTCCACCAGCTCAGATTACCATACCACTGTCATATCGAACATGAGGATCCTCTATACCAGCTCAGATTACCGGACTGTCATGTTGAACGTGAGGATGCTCTATACCAGGTCAGATTACCAGACTGTCATATTGAACGTTAGGATCCTCTATACCAGCTCAGATTACCGGACTGTCATATTGAACGTGAGGATCCTCTCCACCAGCTCAGATTACCAGACTGTCATATTGAACGTGAGGATCCTCTATACCAGCTCAGATTACCAGACCAGACTGTCATATTGAACATGAGGATCCTCTCCACCAGCTCAGATTACCAGACTGTCATATTGAACGTGAGGATCCTCTATACCAGCTCAAATTACCATACCACTGTCATATTGTACGCGAGGATCCTCTCCACCAGCTCAGATTACCAGACTGTCATATTGAATGTGAGGATCCTCCATACCAGCTCAGATTACCAGACTGTCATGTTGAATGTGAGGATCCTCTATACCAGGTCAGATTACCAGACTGTCATATTGAACGTTAGGATCCTCTATACCAGCTCAGATTACCAGACTGTCATGTTGAACGTGAGGATGCTCTATACCAGCTCAGATTACCAGACCAGACTGTCATATTGAATGTGAGGATCCTCTATACCAGGTCAGATTACCAGACTGTCATATTGAACGTGAGGATCCTCTCCACCAGCTCAGATTACCAGACTGTCATATTGAACGTGAGGATCCTCTATACCAGCTCAGATTACCAGACCAGACTGTCTTATTGAATGTGAGGATCCTCTAGACCAGCTCAGATTACCAGACTGTCATATTGAACATGAGGATGCTCTATACCAGCTCAGATTACCAGACCAGACTGTCATATTGAACGTGAGGATCCTCTATACCAGCTCAGATTACCAGACTGTCATGTTGAACGTGAGGATGCTCTCCACCAGCTCAGATTACCAGACTGTCATGTTGAACGTGAGGATCCTCTCCACCAGCTCAGATTACCAGACTGTCATTATGAACGTGAGGATGCTCTATACCAGCTCAGATTACCAGACCAGACTGTCATATCGAACATGAGGATCCTCTCCACCAGGTCAGATTACCAGACTGTCATATTGAACGTGAGGATCCTCTCCACCAACTCAGATTACCAGACTGTCATGTTGAACTTGACCTGCACCGTTCTTGAAGGTTGCTGGTCTGTTTAAAATAGCTATCCCCATCTAAAAAGGCTCGAAAAGGCTCATATTGTTTCCTTGAACCTTCATCTAATTAGCATAGATAGAGAACAACAACGGTGAAAGGACACACCCCTGGGGCGCCCCTGTGTTCAGGGTCTCTAGACTGTCACTAACATTACACTGTCTCTAGACTGTCACTAGGTTCCTTCCTTCAGGACCAGACTGGTGGTGCGTTCCCAAATGGCCCCTTCTTTTTGGGATTAATACGTGAGTGGCTCCCTACGGTCATTGCAGATGTCCTGTCTTGTTATCTCTCTTGGAGTAGTGATGTGTCCTGTACATAATGACAGAACAGTTTAACATGATAATAGCAGCATTCCACGCAGTGTTCTTAGGTGACATATTGACAGTGTTTTAATTAGATTGTGTGTAGCTGACGTGGTGTGTTTTCTCAGGGCATTGGCTATAGGGGTTTGTGTGTTATGGGACAAACAAACCCAGTGTTACGTCCCAAGTGGCACACTATCCCCTACATGGTGCACTACTTTGAACAGAGCCCTATGGGCTCTGGTCAAAAGTAGTCCTCTATATAGGGAATAGGGTGCCACTTGAGACGCAATACACAACAATGTCGCCTCTGTTTATATTTCTCCTACATATTTACAAAACAACAGTAATAGGGTCTCTAGATGCTGTAACTGTCCCTTACGCGCTACATGAATTCAATCATTTAGGCCTAGATTCAATCAGATCAAGCGGTAACCAGCGATAGCAGACACCCGCATGCCGGATGTTTTGGCTGTGTGTCGGAGGTGGAACTGCATTGGAGCTGTCAAATCGGTGAGCAGCTGCTCTTGAGATCATTGTGGGGTGGCAGGTAGCCTAGTGGTTAGAGGCAGGTAGCCTAGTGGTTAGAGGCAGGTAGCCTAGTGGTTAGAGGCAGGTAGCCTAGTGGTTAGAGGCAGGTAGCCTAGTGGTTAGAGGCAGGTGGCCTAGTGGTTAGAGGCAGGTAGCCTAGTGGTTAGAGGCAGGTAGCCTAGTGGTTAGAGTCAGGTAGTCTAGTGGTTAGAGGCAGGTAGCCTAGTGGTTAGAGGCAGGTAGCCTAGTGGTTAGAGGCAGGTAGCCTAGTGGTTAGAGGCAGGTAGCCTAGTGGTTAGAGGCAGGTAGCCTAGTGGTTAGAGGCAGGTAGCCTAGTGGTTAGAGGCAGGTAGCCTAGTGGTTATAGGCAGGTAGCCTAGTGGTTAGAGGCAGGTGGCCTAGTGGTTAGAGGCAGGTAGCCTAGTGGTTAGAGGCAGGTAGCCTAGTGGTTAGAGTCAGGTAGTCTAGTGGTTAGAGGCAGGTAGCCTAGTGGTTAGAGGCAGGTAGCCTAGTGGTTAGAGGCAGGTAGCCTAGTGGTTAGAGGCAGGTAGCCTAGTGGTTAGAGCGTTGGACTTGTAACCAAAAGGTTGCAAGATCGAATCCCCGAGCTGACAAGGTAAAAATCTGTCATTCTTCCCCTGAACAAGGCAGTTAACCCACTGTTCCTAGGCCATCATTGAAAATAAGAATTGGTTCTTAACTGACTTCCCTAGTCAAATAAAATTGCCACGAAGACACCTGCCCGCTCAAATTGAAAAATCATTAAACAAAATAATGAGGATTTCTACCAGTCTAATGGAGGTTTAAGTTACATCTCAGTCTGTTGGCTATAGGAGTATGGAGTCTGATGGCTATAGGAGTATGGAATGGTCTGTTGGCTATAGGAGTATGGAACGGTCTGTTGGCTATAGGAGTATGGAATGGTCTGTTGGCTATAGGAGTATGGAGTCTGATGGCTATAGGAGTATGGAATGGTCTGTTGGCTATAGGAGTATGGAACGGTCTGTTGGCTATAGGAGTATGGAATGGTCTGTTGGCTATAGGAGTATGGAATGGTCTGTTGGCTATAGGAGTATGGAATGGTCTGTTGGCTATAGGAGTATGGAACGGTCTGTTGGCTATAGGAGTATGGAATGGTCTGTTGGCTATAGGAGTATGGAACGGTCTGTTGGCTATAGGAGTACGGAACGGTCTGTTGGCTATAGGAGTATGGAACGGTCTGTTGGCTATAGGAGTATGGAACGGTCTGTTGGCTATAGGAGTATGGAACGGTCTGTTGGCTATAGGAGTGTGGAGTCTGATGGCTATAGGAGTATGGAACGGTCTATTGGCTATAGGAGTATGGAATGGTCTGTTGGCTATAGGAGTATGGAATGGTCTGTTGGCTATAGGAGTACGGAACGGTCTGTTGGCTATAGGAGAGTGGAATGGTCTGTTGGCTATAGGAGTATGGAACGGTCTGTTGGCTATAGGAGTACGGAACGGTCTGTTGGCTATAGGAGTATGGAACGGTCTGTTGGCTATAGGAGTATGGAACGGTCTGTTGGCTATAGGAGTATGGAACGGTCTGTTGGCTATAGGAGTGTGGAGTCTGATGGCTATAGGAGTATGGAACGGTCTGTTGGCTATAGGAGTATGGAACGGTCTGTTGGCTATAGGAGTATGGAACGGTCTGTTGGCTATAGGAGTATGGAATGGTCTGTTGGCTATAGGAGTATGGAATGGTCTGTTGGCTATAGGAGTATGGAACGGTCTGTTGGCTATAGGAGTATGGAATGGTCTGTTGGCTATAGGAGTATGGAATGGTCTGTTGGCTATAGGAGTATGGAACGGTCTGTTGGCTATAGGAGTGTGGAACAGTCTGTTGGCTATAAGAGTACGGAATGGTCTGTTGGCTATAGGAGTGTGGAACGGTCTGTTGGCTATAGGAGTGTGGAACAGTCTGTTGGCTATAAGAGTACGGAATGGTCTGTTGGCTATAGGAGTATGGAACGGTCTGTTGGCTATAGGAGTACGGAATGGTCTGTTGGCTATAGGAGTGTGGAACGGTCTGTTGGCTATAGGAGTACGGAATGGTCTGTTGGCTATAGGAGTGTGGAACAGTCTGTTGGCTATAAGAGTATGGAACAGTCTGTTGGCTATAGGAGTACGGAATGGTCTGTTGGCTATAAGAGTATGGAACAGTCTGTTGGCTATAGGAGTACGGAATGGTCTGTTGGCTATAGGAGTATGGAACGGTCTGTTGGCTATAGGAGTATGGAATGGTCTGTTGGCTATAGGAGTACGGAATGGTCTGTTGGCTATAGGAGTACGGAATGGTCTGTTGGCTATAGGAGTGTGGAACGGTCTGTTGGCTATAGGAGTATGGAACGGTCTGTTGGCTATAGGAGTACGGAATGGTCTGTTGGCTATAGGAGTACGGAACGGTCTGTTGGCTATAGGAGTATGGAATGGTCTGTTGGCTATAGGAGTATGGAACGGTCTGTTGGCTATAGGAGAGTGGAATGGTCTGTTGGCTATAGGAGTATGGAATGGTCTGTTGGCTATAGGAGTACGGAACGGTCTGTTGGCTATAGGAGTATGGAATGGTCTGTTGGCTATAGGAGTATGGAACGGTCTGTTGGCTATAGGAGTATGGAATGGTCTGTTGGCTATAGGAGTATGGAACGGTCTGTTGGCTATAGGAGTATGGAACGGTCTGTTGGCTATAGGAGTATGGAATGGTCTGTTGGCTATAGGAGTGTGGAGTCTGATGTAGTTGTGGCTGTTAGAGGTGGAGGGATGGTGTCCGTCAACACTGCCATGATGATAGACCAGGGGCCCAACATTCTTCACCAACCTAGCATCATACACTTCAGCAAGAGTGTTCAACGTTGATTAACGTGCACTGTTCCTGTAAAAATAAAATAAACTCAAACTCAAACGACGACTCCTTGTTGTCCATAAGGAGAGTTGTTAAGAGACAGAGACTGGTGTTGGTGTCCATCGAAGCTGTGGCTTTGGCGGTGGTTTAGGCAGGTGGTGAGCCTTCATGCTAGGGACACTGGAGATGGGATGGCACCATGTCACGGTGGGTTTGTTGATCTTGTTGGCTGAGTGCTAGATACCCAACAAGGCTTTGTTCGAGGGGACACGGAGACAGACAAAGAGGAGCCCCGAGGACAAGAGGAAGGCTCCCGGTGACCCAGCCGATGTAGAGCTTCTCCCTCAGCAGTGTGCGCTGGGTGTTGATCGGCAGGAGGGTTATAGAAGTCACGGATGATGCCGTGAGCCATCCAGGATACTGGGATAAATACACAGATAAAGTCCAGAAACGACATGTCTCCAGCCACCATAAGGATGAGGTTTTTAGCGCGGTCGTTGTCCTGGATACAGGAGGTGCAGCGCATCCCAGCTAGAGCCACCAGTAGATCCATCCCTGCTAGAGTCCCCAGTAGATCCATCCCTGCTAGAACCACCAGTAGATCCATCCCTGCTAGAGCCACCAGTAGATCCATCCCTGCTAGAGTCCCCAGTAGATCCATCCCTGCTAGAGTCCCCAGTAGATCCATCCCTGCTAGAGCCACCAGTAGATCCATCCCTGCTAGAGCCACCAGTAGATCCATCCCTGCTAGAGCCACCAGTAGATCCATCCCTGCTAGAACCACCAGTAGATCCATCCCTGCTAGAGCCACCAGTAGATCCATCCCTGCTAGAGCCACCAGTAGATCCATCCCAGCTAGGGCCACCAGTAGATCCATCCCTGAAAGGGCCAGAGAGCAGCACATCAAGACCCTGGCAGCCTGTGGAAGAGAAGACCAATACATACTGTAGCTCATTAACCCATTATCTAGCTACCTCTTCAAGACGTTTGGACCTCTTGGTGGAACGTCTTGAAGGTGTTGGGTTGACAGTCGTTCCACCCCGGGTTTGAATCCCGGTAGGAGCTACAATACATGAAGTAAAGTTTTACCAAAAATAGGTGAAATACTTGTTCGTTATTGACATGATTTTAAAGTATTCATTCCAAATGGCACCCTATTCCCATAGGGTGCACTACTTTTGACCAGGGTCCATAGGGTGCCATAGGGCTCTGGTTAAAAGTAGTGAACTATATACAGAATAGGGTGCCATTTGGGACATAACCATAAAGTAACCATACCTGCAGGTCCGCAGGGAAGAACAGCAGGGAGTCACACACCTTTACACTGCATCCTGATGTTGGCTTGTCTACAGCAGTTCATTCACAGGCCCTCCCAGCGTGTCTCAGTGATGATGATGTTCTCTCCGATGAAGGCTGTCACCTCCCATCAGAACCATTAGACCCACCAGGCCCATGCACAGCGTCGTGATCTCAGACACCCTGGATCATCAAGCCGTCTGCTGTCAGGGTCCAAACAAACTATCTAGGTCTAAAGAAACTATCTTGGTCCACACAAACTATCTTGGTCCACACAAACTAACTTGGTCCACGCAAACTCCCAAAGTCTTCATGACAAAGAAACCTTACAATGATAGCTCACTCCAAAATCTACTTTTCTCAGATGTTTTCAGACCTCGGAAATTGTCTAAGTATGAGATGACTCCATGTCCCCATACAACGTCCCACTTCAAATGAAAACTCTAGGGATTGAGTGGTGTCTGATGCAGAGGCAACCTGTGCTGTTCTCAGTTTGATGGTGAAGTGTGAGATGGACAAATAGATCACGGCCCCGGGTCTGAACTCCTCCCTATGCAACTGGGTCCTGGACTTCCTGATGGGCCACCCCGAAGTGGTGAAGGTAGGCAACGTTAACTCCTCGACACTGATCCTCAACAAGGGTGCATCCTCAATCCCCTCCTGTATACCCACGACTGCATGGCCTCACACACAGTTCCAACTCCATCAGTTCGCTGACGACACGACGGTAGAAGGCCTGATTACCAACAACGACAAGACAGCCTACAGGGAGGAGGCAGGCACTCTTATGGTGTGGTGCCAGGTAAACAACCTCTCCCTTAACATCAGCAAAACAAAAGGAGCTGATTGTGGACTCTAGGAAGAACCAGGCTGGACACACCCCCATCCTCATCGACAGGGCCGCTGTGGAGACGGTCAAATAACTTCGAATTCTATGGCGTACACGTCTCAGAGAAGATGCAATGGTCAAACCACACGGGTACTGTGGTGAAGAAGACATGACAACCACTCTTCAACCTCAGGATGCTGAAGACATCTGGCCTTCCCCGATGGGCCCTCACAGTCTTCTACAGGAGCACCATCGAGAGATGGTGGACATTCCCCCCCACATCACTGCTACCATTATGATGTATATAGTTCTATTTATCACTGCTACCATTGTGATGTATATAGTTCTAGTTCTATTCATCACTGCTACCATTATGATGTATATAGTTCTAGTTCTATTCATCACTGCTACCATTATGATGTATATAGTTCTATTCATCACTGCTACCATTATGATGTATATAGTTCCATTCATCACTGCTACCATTATGATGTATATAGTTCTAGTTCTATTTATCACTGCTACCATTATGATGTATATAGTTCTATTTATCACTGCTACCATTATGATGTATATAGTTCTATTTATCACTGTTACCATTATGATGTATATAGTTCTATTCATCACTGCTACCATTATGATGTATATAGTTCTATTCATCACTGCTACCATTATGATGTATATAGTTCTAGTTCTATTTATCACTGCTACCATTATGATGTATATAGTTCTATTTATCACTGCTACCATTATGATGTATATAGTTCTATTTATCACTGTTACCATTATGATGTATATAGTTATATTCATCACTGCTACCATTATGATGTATATAGTTCTATTTATCACTGCTACCATTGTGATGTATATAGTTCTATTCATCACTGCTACCATTATGATGTATATAGTTCTATTTATCACTGCTACCATTATGATGTATATAGTTCTATTCATCACTGCTACCATTATGATGTATATAGTTCTATTTATCACTGCTACCATTATGATGTATATAGTTCTATTTATCACTGCTACCATTATGATGTATATAGTTCTATTTATCACTGCTACCATTATGATGTATATAGTTCTATTTATCACTGCTACCATTGTGATGTATATAGTTCTATTTATCACTGCTACCATTGTGATGTATATAGTTCTAGTTCTATTCATCACTGCTACCATTATGATGTATATAGTTCTATTTATCACTGCTACCATTATGATGTATATAGTTCTATTCATCACTGCTACCATTATGATGTATATAGTTCTATTCATCACTGCTACCATTATGATGTATATAGTTCTAGTTCTATTCATCACTGCTACCATTATGATGTATATAGTTCTAGTTCTATTCATCACTGCTACCATTATAATGTATATAGTTCTAGTTCTATTCATCACTGCTACCATTATGATGTATATAGTTCTATTCATCACTGCTACCATTATGATGTATATAGTTCTATTTATCACTGCTACCATTATGATGTATATAGTTCTATTCATCACTGCTACCATTATGATGTATATAGTTCTAGTTCTATTTATCACTGCTACCATTATGATGTATATAGTTCTAGTTCTATTTATCACTGCTACCATTATGATGTATATAGTTCTATTTATCACTGCTACCATTATGATGTATATAGTTCTATTCATCACTGCTACCATTGTGGTGTATATAGTTCTATTCATTATGATGTATATAGTTCTATTTATCACTGCTACCATTGTGATGTATATAGTTCTATTCATCACTGCTACCATTATGATGTATATAGTTCTATTCATCACTGCTACCATTATGATGTATATAGTTCTAGTTCTATTTATCACTGCTACCATTATGATGTATATAGTTCTATTTATCACTGCTACCATTATGATGTATATAGTTCTATTTATCACTGTTACCATTATGATGTATATAGTTCTATTCATCACTGCTACCATTATGATGTATATAGTTCTATTTATCACTGCTACCATTGTGATGTATATAGTTCTATTCATCACTGCTACCATTATGATGTATATAGTTCTATTTATCACTGCTACCATTATGATGTATATAGTTCTATTCATCACTGCTACCATTATGATGTATATAGTTCTATTTATCACTGCTACCATTATGATGTATATAGTTCTATTTATCACTGCTACCATTATGATGTATATAGTTCTATTTATCACTGCTACCATTATGATGTATATAGTTATATTTATCACTGCTACCATTATGATGTATATAGTTCTATTTATCACTGCTACCATTATGATGTATATAGTTCTATTTATCACTGCTACCATTATGATGTATATAGTTCTATTTATCACTGCTACCATTATGATGTATATAGTTCTATTTATCACTGCTACCATTATGATGTATATAGTTCTATTCATCACTGCTACCATTATGATGTATATAGTTCTATTTATCACTGCTACCATTATGATGTATATAGTTCTATTCATCACTGCTACCATTATGATGTATATAGTTCTATTCATCACTGCTACCATTATGATGTATATAGTTCTATTCATCACTGCTACCATTATGATGTATATAGTTCTATTTATCACTGCTACCATTATGATGTATATAGTTCTATTCATCACTGCTACCATTATGATGTATATAGTTCTATTTATCACTGCTACCATTATGATGTATATAGTTCTATTCATCACTGCTACCATTATGATGTATATAGTTCTATTTATCACTGCTACCATTATGATGTATATAGTTCTATTTATCACTGCTACCATTATGATGTATATAGTTCTATTTATCACTGCTACCATTATGATGTATATAGTTCTATTCATCACTGCTACCATTATGATGTATATAGTTCTATTCATCACTGCTACCATTATGATGTATATAGTTATATTTATCACTGCTACCATTATGATGTATATAGTTCTATTCATCACTGCTACCATTATGATGTATATAGTTCTATTCATCACTGCTACCATTATGATGTATATAGTTCTAGTTCTATTTATCACTGCTACCATTATGATGTATATAGTTCTAGTTCTATTTATCACTGCTACCATTATGATGTATATAGTTCTATTTATCACTGCTACCATTATGATGTATATAGTTCTATTCATCACTGCTACCATTATGATGTATATAGTTCTAGTTCTATTTATCACTGCTACCATTATGATGTATATAGTTCTAGTTCTATTTATCACTGCTACCATTATGATGTATATAGTTCTATTTATCACTGCTACCATTATGATGTATATAGTTCTATTCATCACTGCTACCATTATGATGTATATAGTTCTATTTATCACTGCTACCATTATGATGTATATAGTTCTATTTATCACTGCTACCATTATGATGTATATAGTTCTATTCATCACTGCTACCATTATGATGTATATAGTTCTATTCATCACTGCTACCATTATGATGTATATAGTTCTAGTTCTATTTATCACTGCTACCATTATGATGTATATAGTTCTAGTTCTATTTATCACTGCTACCATTATGATGTATATAGTTCTAGTTCTATTTATCACTGCTACCATTATGATGTATATAGTTCTATTCATCACTGCTACCATTATGATGTATATAGTTCTATTCATCACTGCTACCATTATGATGTATATAGTTCTATTCATCACTGCTACCATTATGATGTATATAGTTCTAGTTCTATTTTTCATTACCATTTTTTCCTTGCTTAATTTCACTTAGTCCTGCATGTTGGAGCTCAGAGCCTAAGATTGTCCCTGTACCCTGAACTCACACCTGCAACCTTGTACATGTGACTATTAAACACTGTGAACATCTGTATCTCCTGTTTTTCCACAGTTAACCACCTATAGCCTTGGATAGATCGCTGTAGTGTTCCATAGCCTGTTTTAGCATCGCCACTGAGGACTTTAGACATTTTGAAAGTGGTCACCTGGGTGGGTCTTCCAATGGGATCACATCATTCTTAATTCCATTCAGCTCATCTGGAGTGATCAGCCAATGAACTGTACTCTTGAGCGAACATTCCATACCAGCAGGTGGCGGTATATCACCAACCTTCGCTTTATATCTGTTCAGACAACACAATATTCAAAGTAGAAGAAGAAGAAATTGACTACTTTAAAATGGAGAAAGCCCTCAATGGTGCACAGATGTAAAATAAACCTATTTCTACCTCTATGAATTATCCCAAGCTAATTAGGCTATGTCGCTATTTCCCCCACCTCTCAGTCACTTCACTTCACAATGAAACAGAAAGCTTTTCACAAAACGTGTCTTTTCTTATGTACCACCAGTCTCTCCATCGTAATAATAAAACAGGAGGTTATCAATGTTTCATTTAATCAGTAATGTGTCAATCAAAGTCTTTACATTGCTTCTGAAGGTTTTCCCTTTCATATACATTAGCTTGCACCAGATAATGAAATGTCAATGAGTAATTCAGAAAACGTTTGTTTGTATTCCAGAGGCTGAAAGATTTATCTCAACTTAACTGAAACGAATAACGTTGTTTTGTTTTTTTATTCATTTGAAATTAAATCACTTTTATTAACATATGCAGCTTTTACCGTGAATTTAAATTTCAAATCACGCTACAACGCTGACCTAGGGATTGAACCCAGCCCCGGTTCTTAGTCCGTTATGCTCTGTTTGCTTTGACAGAAGTCCTCTGTTCTACCCTACTGCTTCTGGGTCCACACCTTCAACAACCAGCCTTGTATTTACTTCCATTAGTCCTTACCATCAAGCTGTCAACACAGAGAGTGTGTGTCCCAAATGGTACCCTATTCCCTATAAATTGCACCCTATTCCCTACATAGTGCACTACTTTTGACCAGGACCCTAGACAAAAGTAGTGTACTATGTGTAGAGAATAGGATGCCCCAGGGGATAATATTACAAAACGACACTGTCCTTGTTTGTCTACTCCCAAACATTACAAAATGGCAGTAACAACACAGGTGTTTTAACACAACCAGGACTGTCTTGTAGTTTGTTGATGTTGTCAAGGGGGACCATTGTCAAGGGGGACCAGTGGATCAAAGCCAGCCCTGTGCTGCTGTTCTCCAAAACACATGAGCAGAAATGTCACTTTACAGCACACAGTCAGCTACATATCTGTCAATAGGAGATGATTTTGTCTAATCAGATACTTTAGGAAATAATAAAATGAATGATAATGGGCTGCATCCCTAATGGCAAACCTATATAGTGTACTACTTTTGATCAGAACCCTATTCCCTATTGGCCCTGGTCAAAAGTAGTGCTCTAAATAGGGAATAGAGTGCCCTTTGGGACACATTAATGACAATTGCTTTTTTACATGATAAAAGCTACATTTGATGTAACACCTAGTGTAACTACAGGGTGATTATGTGTACGAAACCTACATTTACTACACAAAGCACACAACCACAGCAACACAATTTGTAAATATATTTACACTAATAATCTTTAGGGACGTCACTAAAAAAAAAAAAATGTGTCCTTATACACCCCACCAATACAAAGTAAATACAAATATGAAAACAAAGGATAATAAAAATTATTTATAAAAAAAAAAAAATAGGATTTAAGGTTCCCTCAAAGTCTTCTCTTTCTGAGTTAACCAGTTAACCAGTTAACCAGTTCACAGTTAACCAGTTAACCAGTTCACAGTTAACCAGTTCACAGTTAACCAGTTAACCAGTTAACCAGTTAATCAGTTAACTGTGAACTGGTTAACTGTGAACTGGTTAACCAGTTAACCAGTTCACAGTTAACCAGTTCACAGTTAACCAGTTAATCAGTTAATCAGTTAACCAGTTCACAGTTAACCAGTTAACCTATTATAAGTGTATTTAGTATCTTTAAACAGCTTTCTGACAAACAAATCCAATAGACATGTTTTCTTCCCTCAAATGAAATGCATGTTATGATAATTTTACAATTAATCCTCTCTTTGTGAGTTTCACAGTGTATTACAATCATTTTAGTCTCTTACTTTATGCTGATATTCATCTTTTAACACAACCGAAAGGTTTCTTTTCAAAACGTACTTGTAAGAACATATCGGTTCCTCCATGTCGGTAGAAAACACTAAGTCCCTTTCCTTCCCCTTTAGTCACAACACTCAGAGGTAAGCCACAGCACTGCGTTCCGAGGGGTACCTGGACGGGTAGTGGTTGGACCCGGGGTAGCTGCTACTGGACGGCTGCCTCTGTAGAGGCTGGGGCTGGTACTGTGGCTGGTACTGGGGCTGGTACTGTGGTTGAGGGGCGTAAGACATGTATTGACTAGGGCTGTTCCTGGAGTACATGTAGTTGTCTTGCCTTTTATCCTCTTTGACGTTACAGCAGCAGAACATGCAGCCGCCGGCGAAGAGGAAGGCAGAGGAGACCCATCCGATGTAAAGAGCCTCTCCCAGCTCCCTGCGCTGGGCGTCGATCAGCAGAGGGTTGTAGAAGTCACGGATTATAGTGTGACCCGTCCAGGAGACTGGGATGACGACGCAGACGCAGGCCCCGAGGATCATGCTGCCAGCGACGATGAGCACCGTGCGTTTGGCCCGGTCGTTGTCCCGGATGCAGGCCGTGCACTGTAAGCCCAGGATAGAGATGAGCAGCCCCACCCCTCCCAGAGCCAAGGCACAGCACATCAGACCCCTGGCCGCCTGCAGGTCTGGAGGCAGAGCCAGGAGGGAGTCGTACACTTTACACTGCATCCTGATGTTGGCCTGTCTAAAGCAATTCATCCACAGACCCTCGTAGCGCGTCTCGAAGACGATGATGTTCTCGCCGATGAAGGCCGTCACGCGCCACATGGGCATCCCCGTACTGGCTGCGGTCCCGATCAGACCGATGAGAGACAGCAACAAGCCAATGATCTCCAGAGCTGAGTTGGCCATGGTCTCACTCTGTCCTGCCTAACTCACCTAGACCTAATAGTCAACAGGCTGAGGAGAGTCGCACTAGTGTCTAACTAACCCACCTAGTCAACAGGCGTGAAGGGAGTGGCAGTAAGATCTGACTACAGTGAGGAGCTGCTTCCCTCCTTCCTCTCCGGAGAAGTTTTGCATCCTGTTGGAAGATTAGAGGAGCTGATAGGTGATAGGTGTACAGGTGGAAGGTGTGCCCCTGTAAAGCCTCCTCCCTCCCTCTCTTTCCCTGGTCAGGACAGGTGAATGGGAGGGGACTGGGTCTGTTGCTAGGAGACAGAATCCCTGGGGATAGGAAGTTTTGTTCTATTGTAACAGTAGGTCTGGGAGCTGTAGGAGGTGGGGAAGGAGGTGTGTGTGTGTGTGTGTGTGTGTGTGTGTGTGTGTGTGTTGGAGTGTGTTGGAGTGTGTTGGAGTGTGTGTGAGTGTGTAGGTAGAGTCCAGTCAGTGTGTGGGTAGAGTCCAGTCAGTGTGTGGGTAGAGTCCAGTTAGTGTGTGTAGAGTCCAGTCAGTGTGTGGGTAGAGTCCAGTCAGTGTGGGTAGAGTCCAGTCAGTCAGTGTGTGGGTAGAGTCCAGTCAGTGTGGGTAGAGTCCAGTCAGTCAGTGTGTGGGTAGAGTCCAGTCAGTGTGTGGGTAGAGTCCAGTCTGTGTGTGGGTAGAGTCCAGTCTGTGTGTGGGTAGAGTCCAGTGAGTGTGTGGGTAGAGTCCAGTCAGTGTGTGGGTAGAGTCTAGTCAGTGTGTGGGTAGAGTTCAGTCAGTGTGTGGGTAGAGTCCAGTCAGTCAGTGTGCGGGTAGAGCCCAGTCAGTGTGCGGGTAGAGTCCAGTCAGTCAGTGTGCGGGTAGAGTCCAGTCAGTGTGCGGGTAGAGTCCAGTCAGTGTGTGGGTAGAGTCCAGTCAGTGTGCGGGTAGAGTCCAGTCAGTGTGTGGGTAGAGTCCAGTCAGTGTGCGGGTAGAGTCCAGTCAGTGTGCGGGTAGAGTTCAGTCAGTGTGTGGGTAGAGTCCAGTCAGTGTGTGGGTAGAGTCCAGTGAGTGTGTGGGTAGAGTCCAGTCAGTGTGTGGGTAGAGTTCAGTCAGTGTGTGGGTAGAGTCCAGTCAGTCTGTGTGTGGGTAGAGTCCAGTGAGTGTGTGGGTAGAGTCCAGTCAGTCAGTGTGCGGGTAGAGTCCAGTCAGTGTGCGGGTAGAGTCCAGTCAGTGTGTGGGTAGAGTTCAGTCAGTGTGTGGGTAGAGTCCAGTCAGTGTGCGGGTAGAGTCCAGTCAGTGTGTGGGTAGAGTCCAGTCAGTGTGCGGGTAGAGTCCAGTGAGTGTGCGGGTAGAGTCCAGTCAGTGTGGGTAGAGTCCAGTCAGTGTGTGGGTAGAGTCCAGTCAGTGTGTGGGTAGAGTCCAGTCAGTGTGTGGGTAGAGTCCAGTCAGTGTGTGGGTAGAGTCCAGTCAGTGTGTGGGTAGAGTCCAGTCAGTGTGCATAGAGCCATTGCCAGAGAGTCAGTGCAAAGAACAGTGTGTGTGTGTGTGTGTGTGTGTGTGTGTGTGTGTGTGTGTGTGTGTGTGTGTGTGTCTAGCACACACTGTTTATTCACAGGGCTCAGTTTACTCTCCTGACTGGATCCTGTTTTACAAGTGACTGATCTTATTGACTGGTTGAGCTTTAGGAGAGTCTCCCAGGAATCTGCTGGGTATTTGACCCTAAACAAAACACTTTAGTACCCCATACATTAAGTTTCAATTCACTTCCTGAATTGAACATCTATTGGACCCCAGCTTCCTCTGCTACTACTGCTGTACTATGGTTTTGGGTATGAATCCATCTGTCTGTCTCTGTGTCTGTATCCTGTTGCCTCAGGAGTTGTTAGGTCAGTGGTCATTCCTATGCTTTCTTCCCTGACACGATACTCTCTGGTTAGATAGATTTGCATCATGGTTTGAATGTGTTTGTGTGAGTCAGTCAGGACCATTCTGGTTTAACCTGTTGCATTCAGGTACATTTCCATTGGCAACGAAAGATACAATGGAGCATTCTAAACCCAGCATTCTAAACCCAGCATTCTAAACCCAGCATTCTAAACTCAGCATTATAAACCCAGAATTCTAAACCCAGCATTCTGAACACTGCATTATAAACCCAGCATTATAAACCCAGCATTATAAACCCAGCATTCTAAACCCAGCATTCTAAACCCAGAATTATAAACCCAGCATTATAAACCCAGCATTATAAACCCAGCATTATAAACCCAGCATTCTAAACTCAGCATTGTAAACCCAGCATTATAAACCCAGAATTCTAAATCCAGCATTCTAAACCCAGCATTCAAAACCCAGAATTCTAAATCCAGCATTCTAAACCCAGCATTCTAAACCCAGCATTCTAAACCCTAGTATTCTAAGCCCAGTATTCTAAGCCCAGCATTCTAAGCCCAGCATTATAACCCCAGCATTATAAACCCAGAATTCTAAACCCAGAATTCTAAACCCAGCATCCTGAACACGGCATTATAAACCCAGCATTCTAAACCCAGCATTATAAATCCAGCATTCTGAACACGGCATTATAAACCCAGCATTATAAACCCAGCATTATAAACCCAGAATTCTAAACACAGTATTCTGAACACGGCATTCTAAACCCAGCATTCTAAACCCAGCATTCTAAACCCAACATTCTAAACCCAACATTCTAAACCCAGCATTCTAAACCCAACATTCTGACCACGGCATTCTGAACACGGCATTATAAACCCAGCATTATAAACCCAGAATTATAAACCCAGCATTCTAAACCCAGCATTCAAAACCCAGAATTCTAAATCCAGCATTCTAAACCCAGCATTCTAAACCCAGCATTTTAAGCCCAGCATTCTAAACCCAGCATTATAAACCCAGCATTATAAACCCAGAATTCTGAACACGGCATTATAAACCCAGAATTCTGAACACGGCATTATAAACCCAGAATTATAAACCCAGCATTATAAACCCAGAATTCTTAACCCAGCATTCTGAACACGGCATTATAAACCCAGAATTATAAACCCAGCATTATAAACCCAGCATTATAAACCCAGAATTCTGAACCCAGCATTATAAACCCAGAATTATGTACCCAGCATTATAAACCCAGCATTATAAACCCAGCATTATAAACCCAGTATTCTGAACACGGCATTCCACCTGAGAGGACAGGAACTGGTTGAGTGAGAACAAACCATTCTCTGACTACATAAAAGTAATGACTAGTTTTTAGTTAGGATGATCGAAGATAACCTGTAATAAACCCATAATGTTCATTTTAAAATCTTCAAAAAGGTTTAGATTTAAAACAAAAGGAAAAAGTTATATATGTTTTTATTGTGGACCAAATTTGGGTCAATTTAGGCCATTGCTGTAAAAAACAGAAAACATAATGAAAACAACAAACCTTTTCATATGAAAATAGCAGGTAAACACAAACAGGGGTTTGGTCAATTGTTGGGTCAATATTAGTGAAAACTTGTGAAGCCCTATTTGCTTTAACCACATTATTCCACAGCCATTGGTATGACAATATTTGCTCAATATTTGCACTATACACATACCTGACAAGTATATTTACAGAATTAAACACATAACTCCCACCTACAGTTGAACACATAGACACAACACATACATAGGTCTGCTTATTGATATTTTCTCTCTCTCTCTCTCTCTCTGAACAAAATTAATCAACGATTGGGCCATTTCCAGCAAGAGACTTCTGGCCAGTTCAGTGCCTCTGTCTCTTCCTCCCCACTCTGACATTTCAACAACGCTTGGATACAAATAACTCAAATTAATTATATTCTATGTAACGATATGAGTTCTGTTATATTAATTATACTTTTAATGCTTGGTTCCAAGCTGTTCAAGCTGTCCATGTTGTTCTGGGCTGGGTTTCTCTCACATGTACTGGTTAGGAGCGTAGACCACAGATCCGGGTGGAGCTGAGTAGTTGGGTTGGTAGGAATACGGCTGGTACGCGTATGCTGATCCAGGCTGGTAGTTCAATCCAGGCTGGTAGTTCACTCCAGGCTGGTAGATGTATCCAGGCCCGTTGACCATCCTCTCCATCTCATCGTCTCCTACCCGGGGTGCGTGGCGACACAGCAGTATGACCCCAGCCACAAACAGCAGAGCCGAGGTCACCCATCCAATGTAGAGCGCCTCTCCCAGCTCCCTGCGCTGGGCGTCGATCAGCAGAGGGTTGTAGAAGTCACGGATGATCACGTTGGCCGTCCAGGAGATTGGGATGATGGTGGTGACACAACCCACGAGGAACAGGCATCCCCCGGTCACCAGGACGATGTGTTTGGTACGAGGCCGGTGGTCCACCACCTTGGTACACTTCATCCCCACGGCAGAGAGGATCAGGGCGATGGCGGATACAGCTACGGAGGAGCACATGAGGCCTCTGGCAGCCTGCAGCTCCGCAGGGAGGAACAGCAGAGAGTCGTACACTTTACACTGCATCCTGATGTTGGCTTGTCTATAGCAGTTCATCCACAGGCCCTCCCAGCGCGTCTCCATGACGATGATGTTCTCCTGAATAAATGCTGTCACCTTCCACATGGGCAAGCCGGTCACCGCGGAGACACCGATCAGGCCGACGAATCCGAAGACCAGCGCCACAACCTCGCAGCAGACGGCTTCGGAGCGGGCCTTCTTCTCTACTCTCTTCTTCTCCTCGTACACTGAGTCCATGTACGACTTCGCTGCTTTCTCGTCGTAGGCCGGGTCAAAGTAGGACTGAGGCGGCTTCCCGTAGACACTGTAAGCAGTGGCACTGCCCATGTAGGACCGGTCCATTTTGGCTGGCTGTCGATTAGAGAACCTACCCGAGGACTGGCGTGTCACAGCTCTCCTGCCTCTATCTCACCAGCTGAACTAAATGAGAGGGCAGGAAACAAATGTCTAGGTGATACACCCTACAGAGTATGTTAACGATGCTACTCTTCTGGTTCAGGTGCTTTGTGACATCAGATAAACGAAGGACAGAGAAACTGGCCCTACTTGATTTGACGACACAAACAAGTTGATTTGAAAGCTGTTGAAACCAGATTTCACAGAGACAATGACTCTGTGGATTGAGAAATGAAGGAGTACAGTACGTGGATTATTCTGTGCTAAAGTAACAAAGCAGATTGTTACAGTTAAGGAAGTAGAAACACAACCCAAAAAAACAAGCAATGATTAAATCACTTATTCTTACTAGAAGATGAAACTAAAAGTAAACAATACAAGTAATCGTCTCAAAATGCTCAGGAACTCTCACCATCATCATAGTAATTTTATCAAGATAATTGAGTGTAATAATTGTCTAATAATATTTGCTATGCCTTTATACACAGCCACTGTGTCTCAAGCAACAAAACAATCGAATGAATACATCAGATCAGAGTGAAAAGAAAGAATAAAAACAATTAAGCGACATTCCCACGACTCAGGAAGTGTTCATCCTAATTACAGCGACGTGTTGTACCTCTCACACACACACACAGTTCATTACTCCTGTGTTGTACCTCACACACACACACACACAGTTCATTACTCCTGTGTTGTACCTCACACACACACACACAGTTCATTACTCCTGTGTTGTACCTCTCACACACACACACACAGTTCATTACTCCTGTGTTGTACCTCTCACACACACACACACACAGTTCATTACTCCTGTGTTGTACCTCTCACACACACACACAGTTCATTACTCCTGTGTTGTACCTCTCACACACACACACACAGTTCATTACTCCTGTGTTGTACCTCTCACACACACACACACAGTTCATTACTCCTGTGTTGTACCTCTCACACACACACACACAGTTCATTACTCCTGTGTTGTACCTCTCACACACACACACACAGTTCATTACTCCTGTGTTGTACCTCTCACACACACACACACAGTTCATTACTCCTGTGTTGTACCTCTCACACACACACACACAGTTCATTACTCCTGTGTTGTACCTCTCACACACACACACAGTTCATTACTCCTGTGTTGTACCTCTCACACACACACACACACACACACACACACACACACACACACACACACACACAGTTCATTACTCCTGTGTTGTACCTTGGTACGACATAGTGATGCTTTATAACAGTGCAGATACACGAGGACACCAGGTTCCCCTCCGCACACACACACACACACAGTTCATTACTCCTGTGTTGTACCTTGGTACGACATAGTGATGCTTTATAACAGTGCAGATACACGAGGACACCAGGTTCCCCTCCGCACACACACACACACACACAGTTCATTACTCCTGTGTTGTACCTTGGTACGACATAGTGATGCTTTATAACAGTGCAGATACACGAGGACACCGGTTTCACTTCCGTGATTCTCAATACGTATATATATATATATATATCTCTCTCACACACACACAGTTCATTACTCCTGTGTTGTACCTTGGTACGACATAGTGATGCTTTATAACAGTGCAGATACACGGCATGAGGACACCAGGTTCCCCTCCGTGATTCTCAATACGTATATATATATATATCTCTCACACACACACACACACAGTTCATTACTCCTGTGTTGTACCTTGGTACGACATAGTGATGCTTTATAACAGTGCAGATACACGGCATGAGGACACCAGGTTCACCTCCGTGATTCTCAATACGTATATATATATATATCTCTCACACACACACACACACAGTTCATTACTCCTGTGTTGTACCTTGGTACGACATAGTGATGCTTTATAACAGTGCAGATACACGGCATGAGGACACCAGGTTCACCTCCGTGATTCTCAATACGTATATATATATATATCTCTCACACACACACACACACAGTTCATTACTCCTGTGTTGTACCTTGGTACGACATAGTGATGCTTTATAACAGTGCAGATACACGAGGACACCAGGTTCCCCTCCGTGATTCTCAATACGTATATATATATATATCTCTCTCACACACACACAGTTCATTACTCCTGTGTTGTACCTTGGTACGACATAGTGATGCTTTATAACAGTGCAGATACACGAGGACACCAGGTTCCCCTCCGTGATTCTCAATACGTATATATATATATATATCTCTCTCACACACACACACACACACACACACACACACAGTTCATTACTCCTGTGTTGTACCTTGGTACGACATAGTGATGCTTTATAACAGTGCAGATACACGGGGACACCGGTTTCACCTCCGCGATTCTCAATACGTATATATATATATATCTCTCTCACACACACACACACAGTTAATTACTCCTGTGTTGTGTTCCCTTCACATGAAGAGTGTGTGTGTGTATACGAGCCAAGGGTACAGTTGTTGTTCTCTATAATCAAATGTTATTGGTCACATGCTTCGTAAACAACAGCTGTAGACTAACAGTGAAATGCTTATTTATGGGTCCTTTTCCAACAATGCAAAGATAAAGATATAGATTTTTTTATTTTTTTATTTTTATGAATCAATACAAATCAAATCAAATGTTATTGGTCACATACACGTAATTAGCACATGTTATTGCAGGTGTAGCGAAATGCTTGTGCTTCTAGCTCCGACCGTGCAGTAATATCTAACAAGTAATATCTAATAAATTACACAACACATGACCCAATACACACAAATCTAAGTAGAAATGAATGAAGACTACATACATACGGACGAGCAATGTCAGAGCGGACCGGACTAAGATACAGTAGAATAGTATAGAAAATAGGATATATATATGTATATGTGAGATGAGTAATGCAAGATGTGTAAACATTATTAAGTGAATGAGATACTGTAGAATATTATAGAAAATAGTATGTAAATATGAGATGAGTAATGCATAGACTAAGATACAGTAGAATAGTATAGAATACAGTATATACATATGAGATGAGTAATGCATAGACTAAGATACAGTAGAATAGTATAGAATACAGTATATACATATGAGATGAGTAATGCATAGACTAAGATACAGTAGAATAGTATAGAATACAGTATATACATATGAGATGAGTAATACATAGACTAAGATACAGTAGAATAGTATAGAATACAGTATATACATATGAGATGAGTAACGCAAAATATGTAAACATTATTAAAAGTGACTAGTGTTCCCTTCCTTAAAGTGGCCAGTGATTTGTAGTCTATAGGCAGCAGCCTCTAGTGTGCTAGTGATGGCTGTTTAACAGTCTGATGGCTTTGAGATGGAAGCTGTTTTTCAGTCTCTCAGTCCCAGCTTTGATGCACCTGTACTGACCTCGCCTTCTGGATGATAGCGGGGTGAACATGCAGTGGCCCGGGTTGTTGATGTCCTTGACAATCTTTTTGGCCTTCCTGTGACATCGGGTGCTGTAGGTGTCCTGGGGGGGGGGGGGGGAGAGGGGCCACACCACCCTCTGGAGAGCCTTGCAGTTGCGGGCAATGCAGTTGCCGTGGGGCTGAGGAGGGAGGAGAGGGGCTGAGAGAGGGGGAGGGGCTGAGGGGGTTGGAGAGGGGTGAGGGGCTGAGGAGGGAGGAGAGGGGTGAGGGGCTGAGAGAGGGGGAGGGGCTGAGGAGGGAGGAGAGAGGTGAGGGGCTGAGAAGGGAGGAGAGGGGTGAGGGGTTGAGGGAGGGGCTGAGGGGTGAGGGGCTGAGGGAGGGGCTGAGGGAGGAGGAGAGGGGCTGAGGGAGGAGAAGAGGGACTGAGGGAGGGGCTGAGGGAGGAGGAGAGGGACTGAGGGAGGGGCTGAGGGAGGAGGAGAGGGACTGAGGGAGGAGAGGGGGAGGGGAGGGGTGGGAGAGAACAGGAACAGAAACTGAAAAACCAGTAGGACCAGCTGGGTCAGTCTGACATCATCGTTACCTGGCCTTCAAAGGTAAACACACCTCGCTCTCTTCCTACAGAGAACAGACTGACTGACTCAAACTGCCAGGACCAAGGGAATCAGGTGTTCAACACAAACAGCAAAGAGTCATTCACAGTTTTTCTTCCTTTCACATCATTTAGTACATGTATAGTACATGTATAAATATGACGCTTCATTCTGCATCACTGCACATTTACAGTACATACAGTAGTGAGGTAACATGAATAATTACAAACTGTTGTTGCCATTTATACATTTAATACAACCTAAGAATCTCATGTACCAATGAGTCGTGGTTTGAGCAACACAGTTTCAAGTCCCTGTTTTCCCCAATAACTTATTTTCCATTTTCACAACAATCCATTCACACAGAGACATGTATAGTACATGTATAGTACGTGTATAGTACATGTATAGTACATGTATAGTACATGTATAGTACGTGTATAGTACATGTATAGTACGTGTATAGTACATGTATAGTACATGTATAGTACATGTATAGTACGTGTATAGTACATGTATAGTACATGTATAGTACATGTATAGTACATGTATAGTACGTGTATAGTACATGTATAGTACATGTATAGTACATGTATAGTACATGTTTAGCACGTGGGAGTTTCACCAACTCTACCAGAAGTTATACACACACGAGTGCTACACGCAGTAATGATATCATCTGCAGTGTTACAAGGCGACAGTGTATGGTTAACTATTCAAAGGAATACTGTACAGCTTTTCAACAGTGAGATGTTCTTTTGACAACACAGTGTGTTCTAGTAGGACACAATAAACGGACCATATTTAAGCATCACGTTCATTGACCCAAAAGTCTAGCAATGAACCTTTCTGAAGATACAGTAAAATAGCTATTAATTTAACCGATAAAGGCCCGAGGAGGTGTGGTTATACCACGGACGTCAGCTAATCAACATTCAGGTTTCAAACCACCCAGTTTATATTTAACTTTCAACACTTCTAGGAAACTTTGATCTGAAAACCCACTAGCATCTTACAACTTAAACTTTGGAAGGATGTGACCTTTCTAAGGTTTGAAATATCTTGAGAGGCTTAGAGTATGTGTCATCGTGGGTAGAGCTTTAGACAGGATATTATATTGATTATAAAATTGATTAAAATGGGATGAGGAGTGGGTGGAACCAAATCAAATTAAATCAAATTTCATTTGTCACATGCGCCGAATACAACAGGGTAGCCTTTTGATTAGATGTTCAGCAGTCTTATGACTTGGGGGTAGAAGCTGTTTAGAAGCCTCTTGGACCTAGACTTGGTGCTCCGGTACCGTTTGCCGTGCGGTAGCAGAGAGAACAGTCTATGACTAGGGTGGCTGGAGTCGTTGATTATTTTTAGGGCCTTCCTCTGACACCGCCTGGTGTAGAGGTCCTGGATGGCAGGAAGCTTGGCCCCAGCTATCTACTGGGCTGTACGCACTACCCTCTGTAGTGCCTTGCGGTCAGAGGCTGAGGAGCTGCCATACCAGGCAGTGATGCAACCGGTCAGGATGCTCTCGATGGTGCAGCTGTAGAACTTTTTGAGAATCTGAGGACCCATGCCAAATCTTTTCAGTCTCCTGAGGGGGAATAGGTGTTGTCGTGCCCTCTTCACAAATGTCTTGGTATGTTTGGACCATGATAGTTTGTTGGTGATGTGGACACCAAGGAACTTGAAGCTCTCAACCTGCTCCACTACAGCCCCGGCAATGAGAATGGGGGCGTGCCTGGCCCTCCTTTCAAACTTAATAATGGTGTTGGAGTCGTGCCTGGCCATGCAGTCGTGAGTGAACAGAGAGTACAGGAGGGGACTGAGCACGCACCCCTGAGGGGCCCCCGTATTGAGGATCAGCGTGGCAGATGTGTTGTTACCTACCCTTACCACCTGGGGGTGGCCCGTCAGGAAGTCCAGGATCCAGTTTCAAAGGGGAGTTATTTAGTCCCAGGGTCCTTAGCTTAGTGATGAGCTTTGAGGGCACTATGGTGTTGAGCGCTGAGCTGTAGTCAATGAATAGCATTCTCACATAGGTGTTCCTTTTGTCCAAGTGGGAAAGGGCAAAAGGACTAGTTTAAAGTTTTAATGTCACATGCACAAGTACAGTGAAATGCCTTTCTTGCAAACTCAAAACCAAACCAAGTGATGATCAATAACAATGTAATGCTAGAAAAAACACACAAGAAATAAGAAGAAATATGAAGATCACAAGAAGGAAGTAAGTAAGCTGTTCAAGAGCCTGTTGGTGCCAGACTTGATGGTACCGGTACTGCCGGCCGTGTGGAAGCAGAGAGAATAGCCCATGGCTTTGGGTGGCTGGAGAGATTAACATGAACCAGGATTATATCAGAGCAGAGTTATCAAAAAATAAAAAAAATCCAATTTGATTGGTCACATACACATGGTTAGCAGATGTTAATGCGAGTGTAGCGAAATGCTTGTGCTTCTAGTTCCGACAATGCAGTAATAACAAGTAATCTAACTAACAATTCCAAAACTACTACCTTATACACACAAGTGTAAAGGGATAAAGAATATGTACATAAAGATATATGAATGAGTGATGGTACAGAGCGGCATAGGCAAGATGCAGTAGATGGTATCGAGTACAGTATATACATATGAGATGAGTATGTAAACAAAGTGGCATAGTTTAAAGTGACTAGTGATACATGTATTACATAAAGATGCAATAGACGAGTTAGGTACTAAGTCTAGGATCAAATACTGTACAGAGGTTTCAGGTGTATAGATGTTTTGACAGATTTAGCACTTGAAACTGGACACTTTGAGTACCACCTGCTGGTTGTGTATGGTATTACAAGTTATTTGTGGAGCCAAATGCCAAATGTTGTACATATCCTATAAACATGAACATTGTCTCATAAACTAGAATTAAAAACACACAATAAATAAAAATAGGAAATAGGAAGAACATGAGAAAGTAAGAAGCTATATACAGGGTCAGTTTCAATACCATATCTGGTACTATATACAGGGTCAATACCATATCTACAATGTGCAGTGATACTGGAGGGATGGAGGTAGATACTGTAGAGGGGGAAGGGGACTATATACAGGGTCAGTACCATATCTACAATGTGCAGTGATACTGGAGGGGGAAGGGGACTATATACAGGGTCAATACCATATCTACAATGTGCAGTGATACTGGAGAGATGGAGGTAGATATGTAGAGGGGGAAGGGGACTATATACAGGGTCAATACCATATTAACAATGTACAGGGATACTGTAGTGATGGAGGTAGATACTGGAGTGATGGAGGTAGATACTGTATGTAAAGGGATACTGAAGTGATGGAGGTAGATACTGTATGTACAGGGATACTGGAGTGATGGAGGTAGATACTGTATGTAGAGGGATACTGAAGTGATGGAGGTAGATACTGTATGTACAGGGATACTGGAGTGATGGAGGTAGATACTGGAGTGATGGAGGTAGATACTGTATGTAGAGGGATACTGAAGTGATGGAGGTGGATACTGTATGTAGAGGGATACTGGAGTGATGGAGGTAGATACTGTATGTAGAGGGATACTGGAGTGATGGAGGTAGATACTGTATGTAGAGGGATACTGGAGTGATGGAGGTAGATACTGTATGTAGAGGGATACTGGAGTGATGGAGGTAGATACTGTATGTAGAGGGATACTGGAGTGATGGAGGTAGATACTGTATGTAGAGGGATACTGGAGTGATGGAGGTAGATACTGTATGTAGAGGGATACTGGAGTGATGGAGGTAGATACTGTATGTAGAGGGATACTGGAGTGATGGAGGTAGATACTGTATGTAGAGGGATACTGAAGTGATGGAGGTAGATACTGTATGTACAGGGATACTGGAGTGATGGAGATAGATACTGGAGTGATGGAGGTAGATACTGTATGTACAGGGATACTGGAGTGATGGAGGTAGATTTTATTGGTCACATGCGCCGAATAGAACAGGTGTAGACTTTACTTTCCGAGCCCCTAACCAACAGTACCAGCCTATCTATATACAGGGACTACCAGTACCGAGCCAATGTGCAGGGGTACGAGGTAATACAGGATGTACATGTGGGGAGGGAAAAGTCCAGTGAGTCAGTGTATAGAGAGTCAGTAAATAGTGAGTCAGTGTATAGAGTCAGTACATAGAGAGTCAGTGTTTAGAGAGTCAGTGTTTAGAGAGTCAGAACATAGAGTCAGTGTATAGAGAGTCAGTGCTAAACAATTCAGATAAATAATTACTAAAGGACGTCAGTGTAAATAGTCCGGGTAGCCATGTGATGAACTGTTCAGCAGTCTTATGGGTTGGGAGTGCCTTTTGGTCACAGACTTGGCACTCTGGTACTGCTTGCAGTGCGATAGCAGAGAGAACAGTCCTTGACTTGGGTGGGTTGGTGTCTTTGACCATTTTTAAGGCCTTCCTGACACCGCCTGGTATGGAGGTTCTGGATGGCAGGGAGTTTGGCTCCAGTGATGTACTGGGTCGTACTCACTACCCTCTGTAGCGTCTTGCGGTCGGATCCCAAGCATTTGCCATACCAGGCGGTGATGCAGTCAGTCAAGATGCTCTCAATGGTGCAGCTGTAGGATGTTTTGAGGATCTGAGGGCCCATGCCAAATCTTTTCAGCCCTCTTCGCGACTCGGAAAATGTCTTAGTGATGTGGACACCCAAGGAACTTGAAGCTCTCGACCAGCTCCACTACAACTAAGTCAATGTGGATAAGGACTACCCTGGCCTCTGTGGCGCCTTGCGGTTGAATGCTGAGCAGTTGCCATACCAAGCGGTGATGCAGCCAGTCAAGATGCTCTCGATGGTGCAGCTATAGAACCTTTTGAGGCTGAGGACCCATGCCAAATCTTTTTAGCCACCTGAGGGGGAAGAGGCATTGTCGTGCCCTCTTCACGACTGTGTTGGTGTGTTTGGACCATGATAGGTCCTTAGTGATGTAGACAGCTCTCAACCCGCTCCAATACAGATCTGTTGATGTGAATGGGGGCGTGTTCGGCTTCCGTTTCCTGTAGTCCACGATAAGCTCCTTTGTGTTGCTGACGTTGAGGTTGTTGTCCTGGAATCACACTGCCAGGTCTCGGACCTCCTCCTTATAGGCTGTCTCATCGTCGTCGGTGATCAGGCCTACCACCGTTGTGTCGTGGGCAAACTTAATGATAGTGTTGGAGTCCACACACCCGTAGGTGAACATGGAGTACAGGAGGGGACTGAGCACGCACCCCTGAGGGGCCCCGGTGTTGAGGATTAGTGTGACGGATGTGTTGTTGCCTACCTTCACCACCTCGGGGCAGCCCGTCAGGAAGTCCAGGATCCAGTTGCAGAGGGAGGTGTTCAGTCCCAGGGTCCTTAGCTTAGTGATGAGCTTTAAAGGCACTATGGTGTTGAACGCTGAGCTGTAGTCAATGAATAGCATTCTCACATAGGTGTTCCTTTTGTCCAGGTGGGAAATGGCAGTGTTGCGTGCAATAGAGATTGCGTCATTGGTGGATCTGTTGGGGACAGATGTGAACTGGAGTGGGTCCAGGGTTTCTGGGATGATTGGGTTGATGTGAGCCATGACCACCTTTTAAAATAATTTCATGGCTACAGATGTGAATGCTACAGGACTATAATCATTTAGACAGGTTACCTTGGCGTTCTTAGGCACAGGGGACTATGGTGGTTTGCTTGAAACACGTAGACATTACAGACTGGGTCAGAGAGAGGGTCATGGTGAAATTAGATAGTCCGTGTGGCCTGTTGGTGTCAGACTTGATGCATCGGTACAGTTGCAGTATGGCAGCAGAGATTAAGTGAACACTCATCTAAACATGCCTCCTGGAGTGTATTTTCATCAATGATTGTTTAAACCTAGTTTCCCTCCCTCCTCCTTACTCCCCCCACCCCTCCCTCCATAATCTTTTATAGTAGCTCCATTCCATTTCCTCCACTTCCTCCCATTTCCTCCACATCCTCCTATTCCCTCCACATCTTCCCATTCCCTCCACATCTTCCCATTCCATTCACATCTTCCCATTCCTTACACATCCTCCCATTCCTTCCACATCCTCCCATTCCATTCACATCTTCCCATTCCTTCCACATCCTCCCATTCCTTCCACATCCTCCCATTCCCTCCACATCTTCCCATTCCTTCCACATCCTCCCATTCCCTCCGCATCCTCCCATTCCCTCCACATCTTCCCATTCCATTCACATCCTCCCATTCCTTCCACATCCTCCCATTCCTTCCACATCCTCCCATTCCCTCCGCATCTTCCCATTCCCTCGATGTGCCCTAAATGGCACCCTATTGCCTAATTGTGCATTATTTTCACCAGAGCCCTATGGGACCTGGACAAAAGTAGTGTACTACATAGGGAATAGGGTGCCATAGTGCTCTGGTCTAAAGTAGTGCACTACATAGGGAATAGGGTGCCATAGGGCTCTGGTCTAAAGTAGTGCACTAGATAGGGAATAGGGTTCCATAGGGGTCTGGTCTAAAGTAGTGCACTACATAGGGAATAGGTTGCCATAGGTCTAAAGTCTAAAGTAGTGGGGTGATTCAGATTCGGTTCAACTTTATTACCCCACCAGGGGGGGATTAATTTGGTCATGTGCTTAAAAAACAAAGACAGTACATGAAGACACGAAACGACACAAAATAATTCATTCAAATTACTATAGCGATACATTTTAAAGTATCATTTACGTCCCAAATGTGACCCACTTTCAGTCTTCCAGATTCAGATGATCTCTCCCTCTCTGTTCTCCTCTCTGTTCTCCTCCAGTCACCTCTCATTAAAGCCCGTTCCTCCAGGTCTCGCTCTCCACTCAGGCTCTGATGGATCCCATCAACAGGAGGGACTGCCCGTAAACAGGGTGTCGTCATGGTGACTCCAGCTGCAGCCCAGGCCAACAACAACACTTTAGAATGTGGCACTGCAGTAATGGAGCCCCTCCACCCCTCTGCTCTCTCATCGCTTCCACTGCACTGTGTGTGGACATACTGGCTGTGTGGAGAACGAACACGAACACACACGAACACACACACACACGAACACACACACACACACACACACACACACACACACACACACACACACACACACACACACACACACACACACACACACACACACACACACACACACACACACACACACACACACACACACACACACACACACACACACCCTGTCACTGTCAATTACCCCTGTTCCAGAGATCAGAGGGAGAGATGGTTCCAGACTCCATCAAGCCACTGATCAGCCGTGTTAGTTGGGTGTGTTAAGTGAGTGACAGGTTGTGTGTGTGTGAGTGACAGGGTGCTGATGCTGGTCAACCAGGGTGACTGTCAGAGACAACATCTCCAGCAGACTCACTCCTCTGCCAAGATAAGAGCTGTGTTCCAAATGGCAGCCTATTCCCCATTAAAGTACACATACAGGGCTCTGATTCAAAAGTTGTGCACTATATAGACTCAGAGAATAGGGTGTCATTAGGGATGGAAGCTTGTCTTCACCAGGACACAAATATGGGAGGGGAGGATATGGGATAGGTTGGGTTAATGACGTGTTATTGTCCTAGGAAAAGACCTGTATATCTCCAGCCAGACAGCCCTGTTGTGTCCTGTTAGTGGTTACAGACCAGAGAAGACTGACAGGGAGGAATGGGATCAGGGGGGAATGGGATCAGGGAGGAATGGGTTCAGGGAGGAATGGGTTCAGGGAGGAATGGGATCAGGGAGGAATGGGATCAGGGAGGAATGGGTTCAGGGAGGAATGGGATCAGGGAGGATTGGGATCAGGGGGGAATGGGATCAGGGAGGAATGGGTTCAGGGAGGAATGGGATCAGGGAGGAATGGGATCAGGGGGGAATGGGATCAGGGAGGAATGGGATCAGGGAGGAATGGGATCAGGGGGGAATGGGATCAGGGGGGAATGGGTTCAGGGAGGAATGGGATCAGGGAGGAATGGGATCAGGGAGGAATGGGATCAGGGAGGATTGTGATCAGGGAGGATTGGGATCAGGGAGGAATGGGATATGGGAGGAATGTGATCAGGGAGGAATGGGATCAGAGAGGAATGGGATCAGGGAGGATTGGGATCAGGGGGGATTGGGATCAGGGAGGAATGGGATCAGGGAGGAATGGGATCAGGGAGGAATGGGATCAGGGAGGAATGGGATCAGGGAGGAATGGGATCAGGGAGGAATGGGATCAGGGAGGATTGGGATCAGGGAGGATTGGGATCAGGGAGGAATGGGATCAGGGAGGATTGGGATCAGGGAGGAATGGGATCAGGGAGGAATGGGATCAGGGAGGATTGGGATCAGGGAGGATTGGGATCAGGGAGGATTGGGATCAGGGAGGAATGGGATCAGGGAGGAATGGGATCAGGGAGGAATGGGATCAGGGAGGAATGGGATCAGGGAGGACTGGGATCAGGGAGGACTGGGATCAGGGAGGACTGGGATCAGGGAGGAATGGGATCAGGGAGGAATGGGATCAGGGAGGATTGGGATCAGGGAGGATTGGGATCAGGGAGGATTGGGATCAGGGAGGACTGGGATCAGGGAGGATTGGGATCAGGGAGGAATGGGATCAGGGAGGAATGGGATCAGGGAGGAATGGGATCAGGGAGGAATGGGATCAGGGGGGACTGGGATCAGGGAGGATTGGGATCAGGGAGGACTGGGATCAGGGAGGAATGGGATCAGGGAGGAATGGGATCAGGGAGGATTGGGATCAGGGAGGATTGGGATCAGGGAGGATTGGGATCAGGGAGGACTGGGATCAGGGAGGATTGGGATCAGGGAGGACTGGGATCAGGGAGGAATGGGATCAGGGAGGATTGGGATCAGGGAGGATTGGGATCAGGGAGGATTGGGATCAGGGAGGACTGGGATCAGGGAGGACTGGGATCAGGGAGGACTGGGATCAGGGAGGAATGGGATCAGGGAGGAATGGGATCAGGGAGGATTGGGATCAGGGAGGACTGGGATCAGGGAGGATTGGGATCAGGGAGGACTGGGATCAGGGAGGATTGGGATCAGGGAGGACTGGGATCAGGGAGGAATGGGTTCAGGGAGGGAAACCACGGCTGCTCTTTGTTTTCATGACAAGGGCCAAGCAAATACACTGCTCTATACCTCCCTGTTCTCCTCCCATCCTCCCCCCTGTCTCTCCCTTCCTCCCCTCTGTCTCTCCCTTCCTCCCCCCTGTCTCTCCCTACCTCCCCCTGTCTCTCCCTTCCTCCCCTCTGTCTCTCCCTTCCTCCCCCCTGTCTCTCCCTTCCTCCCCTCTGTCTCTCCCTTCCTCCCCCCTGTCTCTCCCTTCCTCCCCCCTGTCTCTCCCTTCCTCCCCTCTGTCTCTCCCTTCCTCCCCTCTGTCTCCCTTCCTCCCCTCTGTCTCTCCCTTCCTCCCCTCTGTCTCTCCCTTCCTCCCCTCTGTCTCTCCCTTCCTCCCCTCTGTCTCTCCCTTCCTCCCCTCTGTCTCTCCCTTCCTCCCCTCTGTCTCTCCCTTCCTCCCCTCTGTCTCTCCCTCTCCCCCCTGTCTCTCCCCCTCTGTCTCTCCTTTCCTCCCCTCTGTCTCTCCTTTCCTCCCCTCTGTCTCTCCCTTCCTCCCCTCTGTCTCTCCCTTCCTCCCCTCTGTCTCTCCCTCTCCCCTCTGTCTCTCCCTCCTCCCCCTGTCTCTCCCCCTCCCCCCTGTCTCTCCCTCTCCCCTCTGTCTCTCCCTTCCTCTGTCTCTCCCTTCCTCCCCTCTGTCTCTCCCTTCCTCCCCTCTGTCTCTCCCTTCCTCCCCTCTGTCTCTCCCTTCCTCCCCCCTGTCTCTCCCTTCCTCCCCTCTGTCTCTCCCTTCCTCCCCTCTGTCTCTCCCTTCCTCCCCCCTGTCTCTCCCTTCCTCCCCCCTGTCTCTCCCTTCCTCCCCTCTGTCTCTCCCTTCCTCCCCTCTGTCTCTCCCTTCCTCCCCCCTGTCTCTCCCTTCCTCCCCCCTGTCTCTCCTTTCCTCCCCTCTGTCTCTCCTTTCCTCCCCTCTGTCTCTCCCTTCCTCCCCTCTGTCTCTCCCTTCCTCCCCCCTGTCTCTCCCTTCCTCCCCCCTGTCTCTCCCTTCCTCCCCTCTGTCTCTCCCTTCCTCCCCTCTGTCTCTCCCTTCCTCCCCCCTGTCTCTCCCTTCCTCCCCTCTGTCTCTCCCTTCCTCCCCTCTGTCTCTCCCTTCCTCCCCCCTGTCTCTCCCTTCCTCCCCTCTGTCTCTCCCTTCCTCCCCTCTGTCTCTCCCTTCCTCCCCTCTGTCTCTCCCTTCCTCCCCCCTGTCTCTCCCTTCCTCCCCTCTGTCTCTCCCTTCCTCCCCTCTGTCTCTCCCTTCCTCCCCCCTGTCTCTCCCTTCCTCCCCTCTGTCTCTCCCTTCCTCCCCCCTGTCTCTCCCTTCCTCCCCTCTGTCTCTCCCTTCCTCCCCCCTGTCTCTCCCTTCCTCCCCTCTGTCTTGTTTTTTTGTGTTTTTTTTTCAATTACTTTTTTTATTAAGTTTTCTTGTTTTTCAATCAACCAACAAAACACATTCACAGATGTGACAGGCTTAAAAAAATTAATATAAAAAAATAATAAAAGTAAATCATTAAAAAATACAATTAAAATAAAATAAAAAATAATAAAAGGTTTTTGTTTTGGTGTATATACAGTGCCTTGCGAAAGTATTCGGCCCCCTTGAACTTTGACCTTTTGCCACATTTCAGGCTTCAAACATAAAGATATAAAACTGTATTTTTTTGTGAAGAATCAACAACAAGTGGGACACAATCATGAAGTGGAACGACATTTATTGGATATTTCAAACTTTTTTAGCAAATCAAAAACTGAAAAATTGGGCGTGCAAAATTATTCAGCCCCCTTAAGTTAATACTTTGTAGCGCCACCTTTTGCTGCGATTACAGCTGTAAGTCGCTTGGGGTATGTCTCTATCAGTTTTGCACATCGAGAGACTGACATTTTTTCCCATTCCTCCTTGCAAAACAGCTCGAGCTCAGTGAGGTTGGATGGAGAGCATTTGTGAACAGCAGTTTTCAGTTCTTTCCACAGATTCTCGATTGGATTCAGGTCTGGACTTTGACTTGGCCATTCTAACACCTGGATATGTTTATTTTTGAACCATTCCATTGTAGATTTTGCTTTATGTTTTGGATCATTGTCTTGCTGGAAGACAAATCTCCGTCCCAGTCTCAGGTCTTTTGCAGACTCCATCAGGTTTTCTTCCAGAATGGTCCTGTATTTGGCTCCATCCATCTTCCCATCAATTTTAACCATCTTCCCTGTCCCTGCTGAAGAAAAGCAGGCCCAAACCATGATGCTGCCACCACCATGTTTGACAGTGGGGATGGTGTGTTCAGCTGTGTTGCTTTTACGCCAAACATAACGTTTTTCATTGTTGCCAAAAAGTTCAATTTTGGTTTCATCTGACCAGAGCACCTTCTTCCACGTTTGGTGTGTCTCCCAGGTGGCTTGTGGCAAACTTTAAACAACACTTTTTATGGATATCTTTAAGAAATGGCTTTCTTCTTGCCACTCTTCCATAAAGGCCAGATTTGTGCAATATACGACTGATTGTTGTCCTATGGACAGAGTCTCCCACCTCAGCTGTAGATCTCTGCAGTTCATCCAGAGTGATCATGGGCCTCTTGGCTGCATCTCTGATCAGTCTTCTCCTTGTATGAGCTGAAAGTTTAGAGGGACGGCCAGGTCTTGGTAGATTTGCAGTGGTCTGATACTCCTTCCATTTCAATATTATCGCTTGCACAGTGCTCCTTGGGATGTTTAAAGCTTGGGAAATCTTTTTGTATCCAAATCCGGCTTTAAACTTCTTCACAACAGTATCTCGGACCTGCCTGGTGTGTTCCTTGTTCTTCATGATGCTCTCTGCGCTTTTAACGGACCTCTGAGACTATCACAGTGCAGGTGCATTTATACGGAGACTTGATTACACACAGGTGGATTGTATTTATCATCATTAGTCATTTAGGTCAACATTGGATCATTCAGAGATCCTCACTGAACTTCTGGAGAGATTTTGCTGCACTGAAAGTAAAGGGGCTGAATAATTTTGCACGCCCAATTTTTCAGTTTTTGATTTGTTAAAAAAGTTTGAAATATCCAATAAATGTCGTTCCACTTCATGATTGTGTCCCACTTGTTGTTGATTCTTCACAAAAAAATACAGTTTTATATCTTTATGTTTGAAGACTGAAATGTGGCAAAAGGTCGCAAAGTTCAAGGGGGCCAAATACTTTCGCAAGGCACTGTATATATACACACACACACAAATATATACATACAGTGGGGCAAAAAAGTATTTAGTCAGCCCCAGTTGTGCAAGTTCTCCCACTTAAAAAGATGAGAGGCCTGTAATTTTCATCATAGGTACACTTCAACTATGACAGACAAAATGAGAAAAAAAATCCAGAAAATCACATTGTAGGATTTTTAATGAATTTATTTGCAAATTATGGTGGAAAATAAGTATTTGGTCACCTACAAACAAGCAAGATTTCTGGCTCTCACAGACCTTTAACTTCTTCTTTAAGAGGCTCCTCTGTCCTCCACTCGTTACCTTTATTAATGGCACATGTTTGAACTTGTTATCAGTATAAAAGACACCTGTCCACAACCTCAAACAGTCACACTCCAAACTCCACTATGGCCAAGACCAAAGAGCTGTCAAAGGACACCAGAAACAAAATTGTAGACCTGCACCAGGCTGGGAAGACTGAATCTGAAATAGGTAAGCAGCTTGGTTTGAAAAAATCAACTGTGGGAGCAATTATTAGGAAATGGAAGACATACAAGACCACTGATAATCTCCCTCAATCTGGGGCTCCACGCAAGATCTCACCCCGTGGGGTCAAAATGATCACAAGAACGGTGAGCAAAAATCCCAGAACCACACGGGGGAACCTAGTGAATGACCTGCAGAGAGCTGGGACCAAAGTAACAAAGCCTACCATCAGTAATACACTACGCCGCCAGGGAATCAAATCCTGCAGTGCCAGACGAGTTTCCCTGCTTAAGCCAGAACATGTCCAGGCCCGTCTGAAGTTTGCTAGAGAGCATTTAGATGATCCAGAAGAAGATTGGGAGAATGTCATATGGTCAGATGAAACCAAAATGTAACTTTTTGGTAAAAACTCAACTCGTCGTGTTTGGGGGACAAAGAATGCTGAGTTGCATGCAAAGAACAGCATACCTACTGTAAAGCATGGGGGTGGAAACATGCTTTGGGGCTGTTTTTCTGCAAAGGGACCAGGATGACTGATCCGTGTTAAGGAAAGAATGGGGCCATGTATCGTGAGATTTTGAGTGAAAACCTCCTTCCATCAGCAAGGGCATTGAAGATGAAACGTGGCTGGGTCTTTCAGCATGACAATGATCCCAAACACACCGCCCGGGCAACGAAGGAGTGGCTTCGTAAGAAGCATTTCAAGGTCCTGGAGTGGCCTAGCCAGTCTACAGATCTCAACTCCATAGAAAATCTTTGGAGGGAGTTGAAAGTCCGTGTTGCCCAGCAACAGCCCCAAAACATCACTGCTCTAGAGGAGATCTGTATGGAGGAATGGGCCAAAATACCAGCAACAGTGTGTGAAAACCTTGTGAAGACCTACAGAAAATGTTTGACCTCTGTCATTGCCAACAAAGGGTATATAACAAAGTATTGAGATAAACTTTTGTTATTGACCAAATACTTATTTTCCACCACAATTTGCAAATAAATTCATTAAAAATCCTACAATGTGATTTTCTGGATTTTTTTTCTCATTTTGTCTGTCATAGTTGAAGTGTATCTATGATGAAAATTACAGGCCTCTCTCTTCTTTTTCAGTGGGAGAACTTGCACAATTGGTGGCTGACTAAATACATTTTTGCCCCACTGTATATAACACTTGCAGCAGCACTATCAAGGTTCTTATCAGCTATTTTTCTAGCCTTCGCTGAGACGACGAGACAATAATTCGTTTTTAGGTTTTACAACAGCACCTTACACAACATGTATCTCATCTGCACATTTCCCTAGTCACCCCGTTCACTCTGTCCAATTTGAAATATAGTTGAATAGTGGAGACCAGAGTCTGTCAAACTTGGACTGTCTCTTGTGGAGGTCATAAGTGAGCTTTTCAAGAGGGAGAAAGTCAACAATCTGGGCAATCCATAGTTTAAATGTAGGAGAGGTATTAGAGGCCCACAATAGAAGAATACATTTCTTAGCAAAGTATGTAATAGTCATAAGCAAATTTTCTGTCAGGATCAAGAACAAAGTCCTGCTGGGCATTAAGAAGATAGATACACGGGGTCATATCAAACTGTACATCTAGTATTTTCTGTGCAGCAGTATGTATAGAGTGCCAGAATCTGGCAATCTCCCTACAGCTCCAAAATACATGCATATAGGTTCCACTTTCAGAGGTACATCTTTTACAGTTAGGAGACATATCTGTTTCTCACCTGCTGTTCTGAAACAGTGTGATCTTCTCTCTCTTTCCGGATCCCCTCGAGGAAGAACTTTCATCCAAATATGCAAACCCCCCCCCTATTGTGCAGAAATGTTGCTTTGTCTCTTGACAAAACGGTTCTCTACAACCTTTCACAGTCGTATAGATACCACTAGAGGCTGAGGTTGAACCAAACCATGACAGAAGAACAACCGTGCAGTGCTGTAAATGATAAGTAGGAAACCAATTTATTTGATATGATAAACACATTATACTATTTACATACAGAGTAATACAAATGTAGTCTTAGTAGCACACTGGGTTGTTTCACAAGTAATTATTAGTAATATTATAGGATTTCTTTTCAACATTTTACACTAGTTTAGACATCTTCACCATCTTGATTGCATCCAGCAAGTTTTATACGTATTTGAGAAGGTCATTTTTTGTTGTTGTTTTGTTGTGGTGGCAAAAAAATATAATCAACACCAATTAAAAAAACAACAACATGGTTTTGAAAATGCATTATTGGCTGGTGAAACAACAAGATTTAAAAAAAATAAAAAATTCTTAACAGTTAAAATACTTGAATGTAATGAATGTATGTGCAAGTTGTCCACAACAAAGAACGTGCACTAACAGTGTCGGTAATAATAAAAGGTGACAGGGTGTAGTAATCAGAACGGGTGTCATGAAGACCAATAAAATGACCGGAAAGTTTTAAAAAAATAAATAAAAAATGAAGAAAAAGAAGAAAAACAATAAAAAAAATAATATGACAATTCAAGTAAAACAGGATTTTATAAAATAAAAAAAATAAAAAAGACAATTGAAATCCCTTAACTTCAGTGAAGAGTGAAGATGAGGTCAATAAAACGAACATCTGTTATTCTATGTCATCACAGAACGAAAAAAAATATGTTTTAATAACACAAAAAAATAATTAAAAAAATAGGAGAGCCTGGTTTCGAGTTGCAAAACAAGAAGTCAAAATGATATACACAACAACGGAAGTCAATTGAGAAACTGAGTAGATAAAATACTGTGAAAACAGGCGACTTTAAAGACTTGACGAGGCTGTCCTCTACCACCGAGTATTATGTTGATATCTAAATAATATATAACTCTTGATACAAAGTCTCTCTGTCTCTCAGACAAGGCGTCGTGTGTTCACAGCAAATACCCACGTGGCAACAATAAGCAGGAACCTATAGTAACCCCAGGAATCTACCCCTATGTGCAAACCATGCCAATCGACAGTATTGATCAGGGTCCCTGATTGTACCATTAGACAGTCAGGGTCAATCTCTTACAGCCTGGCCTCTACGTCACCAGGATTGGAAGAGCCCTCCATGTCTCTATATCATTGGTTGATTGGATAAGACCGCTCTCCTCTCCTTGTATTCCAGTATTGCTCCCATTGGAGGGCTTCAGTTCGAAGTTCACCAGTCTATCTGTACACTACAAAAAAAAACAACAACACAATTGAACCACATTGGCAAGGAGGAGAACTCTCACAGTAGACGTACCATACATGTCTATACACATGCATTATGGTTGGATGGGGATTGATTGACTTGAGTTCACTGGATCGTCTCTTGTCTTGAAGCCCATGAACTGTGTCCCAAAAATGTACCCTATTCCCTATATAGTGCACTACTTTTTAATTTTTTTTTTACCAGGGGCCTATGGGATACCCTGTAGGACCTGGTTAAAAGAAGTGTAAAGCTCTCTGTCTGAGGCACACTGTCTGTAGAGTTCTCTCTCCTCTTCTAGTCTAGCTCTGATGAGTCCGAGGGACAGTCCTCCCTGCGTACCCAGATGTCCTCAGCCTCCCCCCTAGACCCCTGGTCATCCACGCTCACCCCAACCAGAGCACACTGCTTCCCCGGGTGGGAGAGCCTCATCCCTGGGGTAGTGGTCCCCGTGCCTCCCTGGGGCTGGAGGTGTTTAGGGCCCACCTCTTTGCATTCTTCTCCCATGGACAGGGCCCCTACGGGCCCTTCTAGGTCTGTGGTGGATAGAGGTTCAGTGGAGGGTCCTCCGACAGACTGGCAGAAATCGTCATCGTCACTAAGGATGTCTGTCTCTTTAACGTCTCCTCCTCCTTTCACCTGCGCCTCCTGCTGCTCCTCCTCATAGCGCTCCAGGTCAAACTGCTCCTCCACCCAGCGGTCCGTATCCCCTGCCTGCACCTCCCCCCGTCCCTGTCCTTCCTTTTGTCCCTGTCCCTCAGGCTCTTCAGGGGACAGTGGAGACAGAGGGGACTCCTGGTCCGGCTCGCCGTCGAAGACGATGTCTGTGTCGATAGTGAAACGGTTCCTCACCAGTTTCCTCCGACCCAGGGTCCTCGCCGGGTCTGACACTGCAGAGGGAAGACAGACACATATCATGGTTTCACTGGGATGAATTGATTATATAACCTTTATTTAACCAGGTAGGCCAGTTGAGAACAAGTTCTCATTTACAACTGCGACCTGGACCAAGATAAAGCAAAGCAGTGCGACAAAAACAACAACACAGAGTTACACATAAACAAAACGTACAGTCAATAACACAAAATAAAAGATAAATAGAAAAATATATGTACAGTGTGTGCAAATGTAGAAGAGTAGGGAGGTAAGGCAATACATAGGCCATAGAGGCAAAATAATTACAATGTAGCATTAATACTGGAGTGAATAGATGTGCAGATGATGATGTGCAAGTAGAGATACTGGGGTGCAAACGAGCAAGAGGGTAAGTAATAATAATGGGGATGAAGTATATGAGGTAAGATGAGGTAGACAAGGTAAGATGAGGTAGATGAGGTAAGATGAAGTAGATGAGGTAAGATGAGATAAGATGAAGTATATGAGGTAAGATGAGGTAGATGAGGTAAGATGAGGTAGATGAGGTAAGATGAGGTATATGAGGTAAGATAAAGTAGATGAGGTAAGATTAGGTAGATGAGGTAAGATGAGGTAGATGAGGTAAGATGAAGTATATGAGGTAAGATGAGGTAAGATGAGGTAAGATGAGGTAAGATGAGATAAGATGAGGTATATGAGGTAAGATGAAGTAGATGAGGTAAGATGAGGTAGATGAGGTAGATGAGGTAAGATGAAGTAGATGAGGTAAGATGAAGTAGATGAGGTAAGATGAGGTAGATGAGGTAAGATGAAGTAGATGAGGTAAGATGAAGTAGATGAGGTAAGATGAGGTAGATGAGGTAGATGAGGTAGATGAGGTAAGATGAGGTAGACGAGGTAAGACGATATAAAATGAGGTAGATGAGGTAGATGAAGAAGATGAGGTAGATGAGGTAGACGAGGTATAATATAAACACAGCATAAAGCTAGACATTAGCTTGATGATTAAAGCAGTTAGCCACACCCCCATCCCATCCCATCCTCCATCCCATTCTCCACAGCTCTCTCCACAGCACCTACCTGCTCTGTTCATGGCAGGTCTGGCTCCCTTCAGGGCACAGAGGCGTTTGCCTCCGAAGGGGACATACTGCTGGTTGGGGGGTAGAGACTCTGTCTTCATCAGCTGACGTCGTTGTTTATCTCTCAGGATGGAGTGGACTGTCTTCAAGAAGTCCTTCTTACTGTCCACAGAACTGGACGAGACAGAAATGGATTTAATTGGTTGGATAATTAAGACATTCTCAGATGGTTGAGAGATATATAGGTCAACATCCACAGCATTAATCAACATCAAGGAGCTTCCACTCTTACAGCACTTTGGGAATCAATTAATTCATTAAATATGAAAACAATTCAAGTATTTAAAATGGAAAACTATTAAGAGCTATTGATGGTGGTTCTAAAATAAATCAGTGACTTACTGTCATTGTTGTCAGGACTGACAGACATGCCATCAGTTGATCAATAAGATTAGGAGGCTCACCTGCAGCACAGGTGGAATATCCTCTCCGGCCGTCCTTCTGACTCGGACTTGACGTGGACGATCTCACATACGGCAGAGGCCTCCCCTTCTGCACGGAAAACAAACAAACAAACAAACACACACACACACACACACACACACACACACACACACACACACACACACACACACACACACACACACACACACACACACACACACACACACACACACACACACACACACACACACACACACACACAGGCCCACACACACACACACACACACAGGCCCACACACACACACACACAGGCCCACACACACACACACACACACAGCCCCCCCCCCCCCCACACACACACACACACACACACACAGTTATAACCTCACATACAGAACAGCTCATCTGTAGTAATTTATTATCTTCATCTCACTCAATCATATGTCTATTCAGACAGAGAAGGACATTACAATCATATGTCTATTCATACAGAGAAGGACATTACAATCATGTGTCTATTCAGACAGAGAAGGACATTATAATCATGTGTCTATTCAGACAGAGAAGGACATCACTAAATCAATACAGGAATGGTTGAATTTTAAGAGTGTACAATACCAGTCAAATGTTGGGACACACCTACTCATTCAAGGGTTTTTCTTTATTTGTACTATTTTCTACATTGTAGAATAATAGTGAAGACATCAACACTATGAAATAACACATATAAAATAACACAATAAAGTGTTAAACAAATCAAAATATACTTTATATTTGAGATTATTCAAATAGCCACTCTTTGCCTTGATGACAACTTTGCACACTCTTGGCATTCTCTCAACCAGCTTCACTTGGAATGCTTTTCCAACAGTCTTGAAGGAGTTCCCACATTTGCTGAGCACTTGTTGGCTGCTTTTCCTTCACTCTGCGGTCCAACTCATCCCAATTGGGTTGAGGTCGGGGGATTGTAGAGGCCAAGTCATCTGATGCAGCACTCCATCACTCTCCTTCTTCGTAAAATAGCCCTTACACAGCCTGGAGGAGTGTTGGGTCATTGTCCTATTGAAAAATAAATGATAGCGGGATGAAGCGCAACCAGATGGGGTGGCGTATCGCTGCAGAATGCTGTGGTAACCATGCTGGTTAAGTGTGCCTTGAATTCTAAATAAATCACTGACAGTGTCACCAGCAAAGCACCCCCACATCACCACACCTCCTCCTCCATGCTTCACGGTGGGAACCACACATGCGGAGATCATCCGTTCATCCACATCGCAAAGACACGGCGGTTGGAAACAAAAATCTCCAATTTGGAATCAAACCAAAGGACAAATATCCACCAGTCTAATGTCCACTGCTTGTGTTTCTTGGCCCAAGCAAGTCTCTTCTTCTTATTGGTGTCCTTTAGTAGTTGTTTCTTTTTAGCAAATCGACCATGAAGGCCAGTTGATGTTGAGATGTGTCTGTTACTTGAACTCAGTGAAGCATTTATTTGGGCTGCAATTTCTGAGGCTGGTAACTCTAATGAACATATCCTCTGCAGCAGAGGTAACTCTGGGTCTTACTTTCCAGTGGCGGTCCTCATGAGAGCCAGTTTCATCAGCGCTTGATGGTTTTTGCGACTGCACCTGAAGGAACTTTCAACATTTTCCAGATTGACTGACCTTCATGTCTTAAAGAACTGATGAACTGTTGTTTATCTTTGCTTATTTGAGCTGTTCTTGCCATAATATGTACGTGGTCTTTTACCAAATAGGGCTACCTTCTGTATACCACCTCTACCTTGTCACAACACAACTGAATGGCTCAAACGCATTAAGAAGGAAAAGATTCCCACAAATTAACTTTTAACATGGCACACCTGTTAATTGAAATGCATTCCAGGTGACTACCTCATGAAGCTGGTTGAGAGAATGCCAAGAGTGTGCAAAACTGTCATCAAAGCAAAAGGGTGGCTACTTTGAAGAATCTCAAATATAAATGAATATATATATATATATTTTTTTTTTAAGTTACTACATGATTCCATATGTGTTATTTCATAGTTTTGATGTCTTCATTATTATTCTACAATGTAGAGAATAGTAAAAAATAAAAACCCTAGAATGAGTAGGTGTGTCCAAATGTTTGATCGGTAGTTTATGTCGCTGTAGCGTCTGCCAAATGACTCAATATGTGACAAAATGTATTTCACAAATCATCAGTATGGCTGACAGTACCTTGGTTATTGAGCTCTATATTGAACTGCACCTTGGTTATTGAGACCTCTATATTGAACTGTACCTGGGTTATTGAGACCTCTATATTGAACTGTACCTTGGTTATTGAGACCTCTATATTGAACTGTACCTGGGTTATTGAGACCTCTATATTGAACTGCACCTTGGTTATTGAGGATCTATATTGAACTGTACCTGGGTTATTGAGGCTCTATATTGAACTGTACTGTACCTTGGTTATTGAGGCTCTATATTGAACTGTACTGTACCTTGGTTATTGAGGCTCTATATTGAACTGTACCTTGGTTATTGAGCTCTATATTGAACTGCACCTTGGTTATTGAGCTCTATATTGAACTGCACCTTGGTTATTGAGGCTCTATATTGAACTGTACCTTGGTTATTGGGGCTCTATATTGAACTGTACCTTGGTTATTGAGGCCTCTATATTGAACTGCACCTTGGTTATTGAGCTCTATATTGAACTGTACCTTGGTTATTGGGGCTCTATATTGAACTGTACCTTGGTTATTGAGGCTCTATATTGAACTGTACTGTACCTTGGTTATTGAGGCTCTATATTGAACTGCACCTGGGTTATTGAGGCCTCTATATTGAACTGTACCTTGGTTATTGAGGCTCTATATTGGACTGTACTGTACCTTGGTTATTGAGGCTCTATATTGAACTGCACCTGGGTTATTGAGGCCTCTATATTGAACTGCAGCTGGGTTATTGAGGCTCTATATTGAACTGTACTGTACCTTGGTTATTGAGGCTCTATATTGAACTGTACCTGGGTTATTGAGGCCTCTATATTGAACTGTACCTTGGTTATTGAGGCTCTATATTGGACTGTACCTTGGTTATTGAGGCCTCTATATTGAACTGCACCTTGGTTATTGAGCTCTATATTGAACTGCACCTTGGTTATTGAGGCTCTATATTGATCTGTACCTTGGTTATTGAGGGCTCGGACTTGGAGCGTGTCTGTGGAGATCATGTGACGGAAGCGGAATGGGTCCTTGTCTTCAGACGAGACTGACGACGCTCGATGGGAGCCACCCTGAGAGACACACAGACAGACCTTAGATACGCCCCCCAACAGACCAACACGCACCTGCCCCCAACCATGATATCATCAGAGCAATAGAACTCACCATTTTCTTCTTCTGCTTGGAGCCATCCTTGCACACAAACACCACGGCTGTTTTGAAGACTGAACGAAGAAGAATGGTTAGCAGCAAGACTTCTCACACTGATTTCTCAAAACCACTTCATTGTTTGAGTAATACTTTTCAAATACACAAGTAAGTTACCATAATATATTATTATGTGATCATTGAGTTATCGGGCTTCCACTCAGTCCCAAATGGGCTGTGGTCAAAAGTTGCGCACTATATAGGGAATAGGGGACACCGTTTGTCATTAGACAGAGTGGTACATGTATCCTTAACTAACAGACAGCCAGTCTAAGAGTGATCTAGAGAAGGATCTAAGTAGATTCATCCTGTTCTAGAACTAGAACCCCATTAGCTGCAGGGTTCTGAGTAGATTCATCCTGTTCTAGAACTAGAACCCCATTAGCTGCAAGGTTCTGAGTAGATTCATCCTGTTCTAGAACTAGAACCCCATTAGTTGCATGGTTCTGAGTGGATTCATCCTGTTCTAGAACTAGAACCCCCTTAGCTGCATGGTTCTGAGTGGATTCATCCTGTTCTAGAACTAGAACCCCATTAGCTGCATGGTTCTGAGTGGATTCATCCTGTTCTAGAACCCCATTAGCTGCATGGTTCTGAGTAGATTCATCCTGTTCTAGAACTAGAACCCCATTAGTTGCATGGTTCTGAGTGGATTCATCCTGTTCTAGAACTAGAACCTCATTAGCTGCATGGTTCTGAGTGGATTCATCCTGTTCTAGAACTAGAACCCCATTAGCTACATGGTTCTGAGTGGATTCATCCTGTTCTAGAACCCCATTAGCTGCATGGTTCTGAGTAGATTCATCCTGTTCTAGAACTAGAACCCCATTAGTTGCAAGGTTCTAAGTGGATTCATCCTGTTCTAGAACTAGAACCCTATTAGCTGCATGGTTCTGAGTGGATTCATCCTGTTCTAGAACTAGAACACCATTAGCTGCATGGTTCTGAGTGGATTCATCCTGTTCTAGAACCCCATTAGCTGCATGGTTCTGAGTAGATTCATCCTGTTCTAGAACTAGAACCCCATTAGCTGCATGGTTCTGAGTAGGGTATTAGGATGCACACTAGGTGTTGTCCTTAACGTACTGAATGCAGCCAGTTGGGGTTCTTTCTTCCATTTGCCCAGGGAGGAGGGAGGGTTGATCCAGGCTACGCTGGTGTGGAGCAGCAAGTCACCCATCGACAGATCAGCAACCTACAACACAACCATGTTACAACACAACCATGTTACAACACAACCATGTTACAAGACAACCATGATACAACACAACCATGATACAACACAACCATGTTACAACACAACACAACCATGTCACAACACAACCATGATACAACACAACCATGTTACAACACAACACAACCATGTCACAACACAACCATGATACAACACAACCATGTTACAACACAATCATGTTACAACACAATCATGTTACAACACAACCATGTTACAACACAACCATGTCACAACACAACCATGTTACAACACAACCATGTTACAACACAACCATGATACAACACAACTATGTTACAACACAACCATGTCACAACACAACCATGTTATGTCACAACCATGTCACAATACAACCATGTCACAACACAACAATGTCACAACACAACCATGTTACAACACAACCATGTCACAATACAACCATGTCACAATACAACCATGTCACAACCATGTCACAACACAACCATGTCACAACACAACCATGTTACAACACAAACCTGGAGAACATTTGGAGACAACACCGAACCTCTTCTTACACCACCACCACCACCGTACCTCTTCTTACAACACCACCGTACCTCTTCTCACAACACTACCACCGTACCTCTTCTTACAACACTACCACCAAACCTCTTCTTACAACACCACCGTACCTCTCCTTACAATAACACTGTACCTCTCCTTACAACACTACCACCGTACCTCTCCTTACAACACCACCGTACCTCTTCTTACAACACTACCACCGTACCTCTTCTTACAACACTACCACCGTACCTCTTCTTACAACAACACCGTACCTCTTCTTACAACACCACCGTACCTCTCCTTACAACACCACCGTACCTTTTCTTACAACACCACCGGCCGTACCTCTTCTCACAACAACACCACCACCGTACCTCTTCTCACAACGACACCATCGTACCTCTTCTTATAACAACACCACCGTACTTCTCACAACACCACCGTACTTCTCACAACACCACCACCGTACCTCTTCTTACAACACTACCACCGTACCTCTTCTTACAACACCACAGTACCTCTCCTTACAACAACACCGTACTTCTTCTTACAACACTACCACCGTACCTCTTCTTACAACACCACCACCACCGTACCTCTTCTTGCAACACCACCACCACCGTACCTCTTCTCACAACACCACCGTACCTCTTCTTACAACACCACCACCGTACCTCTTCTTACAACACCATCGTACCTCTTCTTACAACAACACCGTACCTCTTCTTACAACACTACCACCGTACCTCTTCTTACAACACCACAGTACCTCTCCTTACAACAACACCATACTTCTTCTTACAACACCACCACCGTACCTCTTCTTACAACACTACCACCGTACCTCTTCTTACAACACCACCGTACCTCTCCTTACAACACCACCGTACCTCTTCTCACAACAACACCACCACCGTACCTCTTCTCACAACGACACCACCGTACCTCTTCTTATAACAACACCACCGTACTTCTCACAACACCACCACCGTACCTCTTCTCACAACAACACCACCGTACCTCTTCTCACAACAACACCACCGTACCTCTTCTCACAACAACACCACCAACGTACCTCTTCTTACAACACCACCACCGTACCTCTTCTTACAACACCACCACCTCTTCTTACAACACCACCGTACCTCTTCTCACAACACCACTGTACCTCTTCTTACAACACCACCGTACCTCTTCTCACAACACCACTGTACCTCTTCTTACAACACCACCGTACCTCTTCTCACAACACCACGTACCTCTTCTTACAACACCACCGTACCTCTTCTCACAACACCACCGTACCTCTTCTTACAACAACACCACATACCTCTTCTTAAAACACCACCGTACCTCTTTCTTACAACACCACCACCACCGTACCTCTTCTTGCAACACCACCACCACCGTACCTCTTCTCACAACACCACCGTACCTCTTCTTACAACACCACCACCGTACCTCTTCTCAAAACACCACCGTACCTCTTCTCACAACACCACCGTACCTCTTCTTACAACACCACCACCGTACCTCTTCTCACAACACCACCGTACCTCTTCTTACAACACCACCGTACCTCTTCTTGCAACACCACCACCACCGTACCTCTTCTCACAACACCAACGTACCTCTTTCTTACAACACCACCACGTACCTCTTCTCACAATGACACCACCGTACCTCTTCTTATAACAACACCACCGTACTTCTCACAACACCACCGTACTTCTCACAACACCACCGTACTTCTCACAACACCACCGCACCTCTTCTCATAACACCACCACCGTACCTCTTCTTACAACACCACCGTACCTCTTCTTACAACACCACCACCATACCTCTTCTTACAACAACACCGTACCTCTTCTCACAACAACACCACCACCGTACCTCTTCTTACAACACCACCACCGTACCTCTTCTTACAACACCACCACCGTACCTCTTCTTACAACACCACCACCACCGTACCTCTTCTTACAACACCACCACCGTACCTCTTCTCACAACACCACCGTACCTCTTCTTACAACACCACCGTACCTCTTCTTACAACACCACCGTACCTCTTCTTACAACACCACGTACCTCTTCTCACAACACCACCGTACCTCTTCTTACAACACCACCGTACCTCTTCTTACAACACCACCGTACCTCTTCTTACAACACCACGTACCTCTTCTCACAACACCACCATACCTCTTCTTACAACAACACCGTACCTCTTCTTACAAGAACACCACCGTACCTCTTTCTTGTCTCCACTCTGCTCCGCTATGAGCTGGTCAAACACCAACCCAAACTCCTCGTGGATCTTCTGCATCTCATTGATGTGACTGGCCACCTTGTTCATGGCCTTCATAGCGACTGGACAGGAAGGAGAGAGAAGAGAAGCGCTGTTAGTATAATCTACTAGAGGAAATGACTTATTGTCACAATGACTACATCTTAATGTTGCCAAGTAGTAGTGTGCAGTACACCCATTCCGCCATTGATGAAATACGGATACGTACACGCACGCACACACACACACACACACGCACACACGCACACACGCTAGCCTGGTTAAATAAAACATGGAAATAAATGCTGACCTTATGGTAATGCTCTCTCACATGACCCACCCACCCAACCATTACCAACCAACCCATCCATCCACCTACCCACCCATTACCAACCCACCCAACCACCCTCCCAACTATTACCCACCCAACTACCCATGACCCACCCAACCACCCTCCAACCCATTACCCTCCCAACCATTACCCTCCCAACCATTACCCACCCAACCACCCTCCCACCCATTACCAACCAAACCACCAACCCAACCACCCTCCCACCCCTTACCCACCCCCCCCTCCTTACCATTCAGGTGATAGTGTTCTTCACTGTCAGGGTGAGCCAGTGAGTGCAGCTCTCTCAGTAGTAGTGGGTACTATAGGACACACCCATCCCTCCGTCCTTACCATTCAGGTGATAGTGTTCTTCACTGTCAGGGTGAGTCAGTGAGTGCAGCTCTCTCAGTAGTAGTGGGTACTATAGGACACACCCCTCCCTCCCTCCTCCTATAGCTCTCTCAGTAGTAGTGGGTACTATAGGACACACCCCTCCCTCCCTCCCTCCTTACCATTCAGGTGATAGTGTTCTTCACTGTCAGGGTCCGTCAGTGAGTACAGCTCTCTCAGTAGTAGTGGGTACTATAGGACACACCCCTCCCTCCCTCCTCCTATAGCTCTCTCAGTAGTAGTGGGTACTATAGGACACACCCCTCCCTCCCTCCTACAGCTCTCTCAGTAGTAGTGGGTACTATAGGACACACCTCTCCCTCCCTCCCTCCCTCCCTCCTACAGCTCTCTCAGTAGTATTGGGTACTATAGGACACCCCCTCCCTCCCTCCCTCCCTTCCTCCTTACCATTCAGGTGATAGTGTTCTTCACTGTCAGGGTCCGTCAGTGACTACAGCTCTCTCAGTAGTAGTGAGTACTATAGGACACACCCCTCCCTCCCTCCTCCTACAGCTCTCTCAGTAGTAGTGGGTACTATAGGACACCCCCCTCCCTCCCTCCCTCTCTCCCTCCCTCCCTCCCTCCCTCCCTTCCTCCTTACCATTCAGGTGATAGTGTTCTTCACTGTCAGGGTCCGTCAGTGAGTACAGCTCTCTCAGTAGTAGTGGGTACTATAGGACACACCCCTCCCTCCCTCCTCCTACAGCTCTCTCAGTAGTAGTGAGTACTATAGGACACACCCCTCCCTCCCTCCTCCTACAGCTCTCTCAGTAGTAGTGGGTACTATAGGACACACCCCTCCCTCCCTCCTTACTATTCAGGTGATAGTGTTCTTCACTGTCAGGGTCCGTCAGTGAGTACAGCTCTCTCAGTAGTAGTGGGTACTTCAGAACTCTCTGGATGGGTTTGATCAGGTAGGACTCCAGGGTTGAGGAGTGTTGCTGTTTCGGGTTCCTCTCTTCCAGAAACGCCTTGAAGTCTGCATCGGTCTTAGCTAGATGTGCAATGAGAGGGGAGGAGAAGGTTTTACACACGTAACCTCCAAGTGTTTCAGAGGAGCTGGATAAGTAAATAACATCCGAGGTAGAGAAGTCCCCCTGAATGTTTGCTGCTACCATGCTCTTACGTCAGGGGTGTCAAACTCATTTTTATGTTACCTTTATTTAACTAGGCAAGTCAGTTAAGAACAAATTCTTATTTTCAATGACGGCCTAGGAACAGTGGGTTAACTGCCTTGTTCAGGGGCAGAACGACAGATTTGTACCTTGTCAGCTCGGGGGTTTGAACTTGCAACCTTTCGGTTACTTCCTTCCTCTAACCACTAGGCTACGCTGCCGCTCATTCCACGGAGGGCCTTGTGTCTGCAGGTTTTTCCTTTTCCTCTCAATTAATACCTAGACAACCAGGCGAGGGAGTTATTTCCTTAATTCATCAATCAAGTACAAGGAAGGAGCAAAAACCCGCAGATATTCGGCCCTCTGCGGAATGAGTTTGACACTGGAATGAGTGTGGAATGAGTTTGACACTGGAATGAGTGTGGAATGAGTTTGACACTGGAATGAGTGTGACACTGGAATGAGTGTGGAATGAGTTTGACACTGGAATGAGTGTGGAATGAGTTTGACACTGGAATGAGTGTGGAATGAGTTTGACACTGGAATGAGTGTGGAATGAGTTTGACACTGGAATGAGTGTGACACTGGAATGAGTGTGGAATGAGTTTGACACTGGAATGAGTGTGGAATGAGTTTGACACTGGAATGAGTGTGGAATGAGTTTGACACTGGAATGAGTGTGACACTGGAATGAGTGTGGAATGAGTTTGACACTGGAATGAGTGTGACACTGGAATGAGTTTGACACTGGAATGAGTGTGACACTGGAATGAGTGTGATATGAGTGTGACACTGGAATGAGTGTGGAATGAGTTTGCCACTTGAATGAGTGTGGATTGAGTTTGACACTGGAATGAGTGTGACACTGGAATGAGTGTGGAATGAGTTTGACACTGGAATGAGTGTGGAATGAGTTTGACACTGGAATGAGTGTGACACTGGAATGAGTGTGGAATGAGTTTGACACTGGAATGAGTGTGGAATGAGTTTGACACTGGAATGAGTGTGGAATGAGTTTGACACTGGAATGAGTGTGGAATGAGTTTGACACTGGAATGAGTTTGACACTGGAATGAGTGTGGAATGAGTTTGACACTGGAATGAGTGTGACACTGGAATGAGTGTGGAATGAGTTTGACACTGGAATGAGTGTGGAATGAGTTTGACACTGGAATGAGTGTGGAATGAGTTTGATACTGGAATGAGTGTGACACTGGAATGAGTGTGGAATGAGTTTGACACTGGAATGAGTGTGGAATGAGTTTGACACTGGAATGAGTGTGACACTGGAATGAGTGTGGAATGAGTGTGACACTGGAATGAGTGTGGAATGAGTTTGACACTGGAATGAGTGTGACACTGGAATGAGTTTGACACTGGAATGAGTGTGACACTGGAATGAGTGTGGAATGAGTTTGACACTGGAATGAGTGTGGAATGAGTTTGACACTGGAATGAGTGTGGAATGAGTTTTACACTGGAATGAGTGTGACACTGGAATGAGTGTGGAATGAGTTTGACACTGGAATGAGTGTGGAATGAGTTTGACACTGGAATGAGTGTGGAATGAGTTTGACACTGGAATGAGTGTGACACTGGAATGAGTGTGGAATGAGTTTGACACTGGAATGAGTGTGACACTGGAATGAGTTTGACACTGGAATGAGTGTGACACTGGAATGAGTGTGATATGAGTGTGACACTGGAATGAGTGTGGAATGAGTTTGCCACTTGAATGAGTGTGGATTGAGTTTGACACTGGAATGAGTGTGACACTGGAATGAGTGTGGAATGAGTTTGACACTGGAATGAGTGTGGAATGAGTTTGACACTGGAATGAGTGTGACACTGGAATGAGTGTGGAATGAGTTTGACACTGGAATGAGTGTGGAATGAGTTTGACACTGGAATGAGTGTGGAATGAGTTTGACACTGGAATGAGTGTGGAATGAGTTTGACACTGGAATGAGTTTGACACTGGAATGAGTGTGGAATGAGTTTGACACTGGAATGAGTGTGACACTGGAATGAGTGTGGAATGAGTTTGACACTGGAATGAGTGTGGAATGAGTTTGACACTGGAATGAGTGTGGAATGAGTTTGATACTGGAATGAGTGTGACACTGGAATGAGTGTGGAATGAGTTTGACACTGGAATGAGTGTGGAATGAGTTTGACACTGGAATGAGTGTGACACTGGAATGAGTGTGGAATGAGTGTGACACTGGAATGAGTGTGGAATGAGTTTGACACTGGAATGAGTGTGACACTGGAATGAGTTTGACACTGGAATGAGTGTGACACTGGAATGAGTGTGACACTGGAATGAGTGTGGAATGAGTGTGACACTGGAATGAGTGTGGAATGAGTTTGACACTGGAATGAGTGTGGAATGAGTTTGACACTGGAATGAGTGTGACACTGGAATGAGTGTGACACTGGAATGAGTGTGGAATGAGTTTGACACTGGAATGAGTGTGGAATGAGTTTGACACTGGAATGAGTGTGGAATGAGTTTGACACTGGAATGAGTGTGGAATGAGTTTGACACTGGAATGAGTGTGGAATGAGTTTGACACTGGAATGAGTGTGGAATGAGTTTGACACTGGAATGAGTGTGACACTGGAATGAGTGTGGAATGAGTTTAACACTGAAATGAGTGTGACACTGGAATGAGTGTGGAATGAGTTTGACACTGGAATGAGTGTGACACTGGAATGAGTGTGGAATGAGTTTGACACTGGAATGAGTGTGGAATGAGTTTGACACTGGAATGAGTGTGGAATGAGTTTGACACTGGAATGAGTTTGACACTGGAATGAGTGTGGAATGAGTTTGACACTGGAATGAGTTTGACACTGGAATGAGTGTGGAATGAGTTTGACACTGGAATGAGTGTGACACTGGAATGAGTGTGGAATGAGTTTGACACTGGAATGAGTTTGACACTGGAATGAGTGTGGAATGAGTTTGACACTGGAATGAGTGTGACACTGGAATGAGTGTGGAATGAGTGTGACACTGGAATGAGTGTGACACTGGAATGAGTGTGACACTGGAATGAGTGTGACACTGGAATGAGTGTGGAATGAGTTTGACACTGGAATGAGTGTGGAATGAGTTTGACACTGGAATGAGTGTGACACTGGAATGAGTGTGGAATGAGTTTAACACTGAAATGAGTGTGACACTGGAATGAGTGTGGAATGAGTTTGACACTGGAATGAGTGTGACACTGGAATGAGTGTGGAATGAGTTTGACACTGGAATGAGTGTGGAATGAGTTTGACACTGGAATGAGTGTGGAATGAGTTTGACACTGGAATGAGTTTGACACTGGAATGAGTTTGACACTGGAATGAGTGTGGAATGAGTTTGACACTGGAATGAGTTTGACACTGGAATGAGTGTGGAATGAGTTTGACACTGGAATGAGTGTGACACTGGAATGAGTGTGGAATGAGTTTGACACTGGAATGAGTTTGACACTGGAATGAGTGTGGAATGAGTTTGACACTGGAATGAGTGTGACACTGGAATGAGTGTGGAATGAGTGTGACACTGGAATGAGTGTGACACTGGAATGAGTGTGACACTGGAATGAGTGTGACACTGGAATGAGTGTGACACTGGAATGAGTGTGGAATGAGTTTGACACTGGAATGAGTGTGGAATGAGTTTGACACTGGAATGAGTGTGGAATGAGTTTGACACTGGAATGAGTGTGGAATGAGTTTGACACGGATGTGATCTGGTAAACAAAGTGTCATAAAATAACACCTCTCTTGTGGGGAGTTGAATATTCAGCGGTGGTCAAGACCGGAGGGGGGGTGGGGGGGGGGGGGGGGATCAAGACCAGAGGAGGGGTGGGGGGGGGGGGGGGGGATCAAGACCAAGACCACAGGAGGGAGAGACCGAATCAATACCGGAGGGGGGGTGGGGGGGGATCAAGACCAAGACCAGGGGGGGGAGAACGAATCAAGACCAGAGGGGGGTGGGGGGGGATCAAGACCAAGACCAGAGAGGGGGAGAGACCGAATCAAGACCAGAGGGGGGGGGGGGGGGATCAAGACCAGAGGGGGGAGAGGCCGAATCAAGACCAGAGGGGGGGGGGGGGGATCAAGACCAGAGGGGGGAGAGGCCGAATCAAGACCAGAGGGGGGAGAACAAATCAAGACCAAGACCAGAGAGGGGGAGAGACCGAATCAAGACCAAGACCAACGGGGGGGGGGTCTCCCCACCCTCCAGTCTCGAAGAGGTCATTCGACACTGTTCTGACAGACCTGCTATAGCTATGAAGAGGTCATTCGGGGACCCCTTAAAGCTCACTAAGGCCTCCAGGGGGTCCTAAGCCCACAGTTTGAGAAACACTGTCCTAAGAGTCACTGTCCCAAATGGCACCCTATTCCCTATATAGTGCACTACTATAGACCAGGGCCCTATTCCCTATATAGTGCACTACTATAGACCAGAGCCCTATTCCCTATATAGTGCACTACTATAGACCAGAGCCCTATTCCCTATATAGTGCACTACTATAGACCAGAGCCCTATTCCCTATATAGTGCACTACTATAGACCAGAGCAGGGTGGAGGAAGTCGGTTCGGTGGGGTGGAGTCAGGGAGGAACGCTTCAGGTTTATTAACCCTTTATGAGCACCTTGGACACACACACACAACCACGCACAACCACGCACACACACACACAACCACGCACACACACAACCACGCACACACACACACAACCACGCACACACACAACCACGCATACACACACACACACACACAACCACGCACACACACACACACACAACCACGCACACACACACACACACACACAACCACGCATACACACACACACACACACAACCACGCACACACACACACACACAACCACGCACACACACACAACCACGCATACACACACACACAACCACGCACACACACACACAACCACGCACACACACACACAACCACACACACATACACACACGCATACACACACACACAACCACGCATACACACACACACACACACACACACACACGCACACACACACACAACCATGCACACACACACACACACAACCACGCACGCACGCACACACACATACACACACACACACGACCACACACAACCACACACACAAAGCCACGCACGCACGCACACACACACACACAAACAACCACGCACACACACACACAACCACGGATACACACATACCAACTGTGTTTAACTCACCTTTCACGAGCACCTTGGGGACTTTGGTGTGGCTGGCGCAGAACGCACTGTAGATCTTAAACCGATCTGCATAGTACAGGAAAGAACCTCCTAGAGAGAAGAGGATTTTCTGACAAGGAGAGGAGAGAGTCGTGGTTACACAATGTGTTTTGGGTAGCGGAGGACAGTTAAAATGGAGAGGAGAGAGTCGTGGTTACACAATGTGTTTTGGTAGCGGAGGACAGTTCAAATGGAGAGGAGAGAGTCGTGGTTACACAATGTGTTTTGGTAGTCGGAGGACAGTTAAAATGGAGAGGAGAGAGTCGTGGTTACACAATGTGTTTTGGTAGTCGGAGGACAGTTAAAATGGAGAGGAGAGAGTCGTGGTTACACAATGTGTTTTGGTAGTCGGAGGACAGTTAAAATGGAGAGGAGAGAGTCGTGGTTACACAATGTGTTTTGGTAGCGGAGGACAGTTAAAATGGAGAGGAGAGAGTCGTGGTTACACAATGTGTTTTGGTAGCGGAGGACAGTTCAAATGGAGAGGAGAGAGTCGTGGTTACACAATGTGTTTTGGTAGTCGGAGGACAGTTAAAATGGAGAGGAGAGAGTCGTGGTTACACAATGTGTTTTGGTAGTCGGAGGACAGTTAAAATGGAGAGGAGAGAGTCGTGGTTACACAATGTGTTTTGGTAACGGAGGACAGTTAAAATGGAGAGGAGAGAGTCGTGGTTACACAATGTGCTTTGGTAGCGGAGGACAGTTAAAATGGAGAGGAGAGAGTCGTGGTTACACAATGTGTTTTGGTAGCGGAGGACAGTTAAAATGGAGAGGAGAGAGTCGTGGTTACACAATGTGTTTTGGTAGTCGGAGGACAGTTAAAATGGAGAGGAGAGAGTCGTGGTTAAACAATGTGTTTTGGTAGCGGAGGACAGTTAAAATGGAGAGGAGAGAGTCGTGGTTACACAATGTGTTTTGGTAGTCGGAGGACAGTTAAAATGCCAGGTGTAGGTTTGACACTCGTTCCAGCCAGGCTGTTTTTTGGATCCAAGCAGAGCCTTATTTCATTTAAGGAAGCATGTTATTTTGTTGTTCCAGGAAGAGTCCTCTTTCACTTAAGGCAGGCTGTTATTGTGTCGTTCGAGGCAGGCTGTTATTTTGTCGTTCGAGGCAGGCTGTTATTGTGTCGTTCGAGGCAGGCTGTTATTGTGTCGTTCGAGGCAGGCTGTTATTGTGTCGTTCGAGGCAGGCTGTTATTGTGTCGTTCGAGGCAGGCTGTTATTGTGTCGTTCGAGGCAGGCTGTTATTTTGTCGTTCGAGGCAGGCTGTTATTTTGTCGTTCCGAGGCAGGCTGTTATTTTTGTACCTTGAACTGGTCCACTCTCTCCAGCTTCTCCAGGTCTGGGACCAATCTGGTCCCATCTTCTAGAGTCTTCAGGAATTCCACCTGGAACTCCACCATCTCAGGCAGGTTCCCAATCAGAATGTCCAGCTGGAGCCGCACAAAAGCAAAGAAAGGAAATATATTATATTTCAATACATCAATGAATTACATACAAGCTCAAGAGTCCAATTACATTGAGAGGTATGCATCCCAAAATGGCATCCCTACTACCTATATAGTGCACTATTTCTGTGCACTAGATAGGAGATAAGGCTGCATTCTGGCGCACCAGTGAGGGTGTTGAAGTGAGGAGATCCTATTAAAGCAATAGAACCATCTGTGTCCCATCAACATCACAGTGTCACTTTCTCTTCTCTCTTTAAACATCCTCCTCTCCCTCCCTCGTCCTCCCTCGCTCTCGCCCTCCCTCTCTCTCGTCCTCCCTCTCTCTCGTCCTCCTCCTCTCCCTCCCTCCCTCTCTCTGGTCCTCCCTCTCTCTCGTCCTCCCTCTCTCTCATCCTCCCTCTCTCTCATCCTCCCTCTCTCTCATCCTCCATCTCTCTCGTCCTCCTCCTCTCCCTCCCTCCCTCTCTCTCGTCCTCCCTCTCCTACACACAGCAAACTCAGTACACAGTTACGCAACAGCCTATCTGAGAAACATTTTAGTACCAGATACATTTAAGCTACATAATGGATTCCCTGTGTGTGTATGGATTATATGTGTATGTGTGTGTGTGTGTGTGTGTGTGTGTGTGTGTGTGTGTGTGTGTGTGTGTGTATGGATTATATGTGTAGGTGTGTGTGTGTGTGTGTAGGTGTGTGTGTGTGTGTGTGTGTGTGTGTGTGTGTGTGTGTGTGTGTGTGTGTGTGTCAGTCATACCTCATCCTGAGTGAGGCAGGTCTCCTTCTGCAGTGGGGTTAAATACCTCCCGATGAGACAATGAAGATCCTGTGTAGACAAGAGTGAATCAGACCTTGATTAGAGTGCTGAACACAAACAGACACACACTCACGAGGATAGTTCAATAAAGGTGAAATAAAATTAAAAAATAAATGGATATATACATACACTGACAGGGAGAATAGAATACACTTGGGTTTAAATGGCAGATTTAACATCTCTGATCACAACCAAGGTATTCAACTGTACTATAGACCAACAGTGTTGAATTAAAATAACACTGTTCCTAATCACATGTAAAGATCCTTTATTCTCTGACTGGGTTTGTTAAAGTATTATGACATCTCTGTCAAGTAATATCTCTGTTTCTAGTTAGATCAGATTACATATTAATATCTCTGTTTCTAGTTAGATCAGATTACATATTAATATCTCTGTTTCTAGTTAGATCAGATTACATATTAATATCTCTGTTTCTAGTTAGATCAGATTACATATTAATATCTCTGTTTCTAATTAGATCAGATTACATATTAATATCTCTGTTTCTAGTTAGATCAGATTACATATTAATATCTCTGTTTCTAGTTAGATCAGATTACATATTAATATCTCTGTTTCTAGTTAGATCAGATTACATATTAATATCTCTGTTTCTAGTTAGATCAGATTACATATTAATATCTCTGTTTCTAATTAGATCAGATTACATATTAATATCTCTGTTTCTAATTAGATCAGATTACATATTAATATCTCTGTTTCTAATTAGATCAGATTACATATTAATATCTCTGTTTCTAGTTAGATCAGATTACATATTAATATCTCTGTTTCTAATTAGATCAGATTACATATGTATTGAGGTTATATTGTGGGTTTTCTTTGATATCTCAGAGCTTTTTGTAACCCAGTTATAATACTGTAATATGTATTGCTTTGCTATATTCTGTAACCCAGTTATACAATATACTACGTATTGCTGCGATCTGTAACCCAGATATAACTCTGCCCAGTCACATTTGTCCTGTACAGAATGGGGTTGGCAGTATGTCTGTCTGCCATTTGTCCTGTACAGAATGGGGTTGGCAGTATGTCTGTCTGTCTGTCAGTCTGCCATTTGTCCTGTACAGAATGGGGTTGGCAGTATGTCTGTCTGCCATTTGCCCTGTACAGAATGGGGTTGGCAGTATGTCTGTCTGCCATTTGTCCTGTACAGAATGGGGT